>NC_072011.1:15126057-15243557 GCF_027791375.1 Indicator indicator | reverse complement strand
TGCAGAATTCAAAACTGAGGCAAATAAGCCTTTATTCTCCAGTTACATCATGTAAGTTAAAGCATTGTTCTGACTTCAAAATCCACAAGTAGTTCCATTGTCTCTACAGAGAAATAAAAATTTAGTGATGGTGGATTAGTCAAAAAAGAGGAAAGACTACATATTGTGATGGTTATGAAGTCCTGCCACATGTAATGGAATATCTAGCTTCTGAGATGCCAACTCGAATTTTTAGGGTGATAAAGAACCTGAGTGAGCAAATCAGCAAAGTGGAACTACCCTGGAGAACAAACCATGCATGTACTTAGTGCTTAGCCTAACTCAGATCATAGAAAAAAAATTACTTATCATCACACATCCCAAGACAGTTGCAGTTTCTTTAATATTAAGAAACCACAAGAGATGTAATATTACAAAAAGTGCAGATGAATAAGTTAATAATTTTGCATAAAATTCTCTGGAGGACTTTTTTATTTAAAATCAAATTCATAAATTCATTTGGCTGTGCACCAGCAGAAACTGATAATTGTGTTTCAGTTTGATTTGAAAGGGTAGGATCACAGAAACAAGGCTATGGTCAGAAAAAAAATAAAAATCAAGGCCAAGACCTTAAGTGTGTATTGTAGGACGAGCTTGTTTTACATAAATGGTCCAAAGTATGTGGCTTACTAAAAAAAAAAAAAAAAAAAGACATTTTTGTCATGATCTTAAATCTTTATTGTTGTGAGTGCATTTTCTGAGACTTGAATTTCTAACACATTCCAGAAGATATCACATCTCCAAAATCTTCCCAGCCTAGTGATAAACTCATTCCTCTGTAGACCAGCCAAAGACAACATATTTATGTTTCTTGGTTTCTCTAAAAAGTATCATCTCTCTTTAAAATCTAAAATTCTTTTAGTTGCTTCTTAATCATGGATTCTTTCCATTCACTGGGGAGCAGTCTTTATAAAATTAAATCTTATCTTTAAAAATTAGCAAAACATACTAATTCATCTGACAATCACACACAGTTTGATTGCTGCTTCATCTCTCTAGCACCGTGTGAAATTTAGGAACAGAGTTCTTGCAGGAGATGTCCATTTAAAAAAAAATAAAGAATGTAGACTGAAGAGAAGTTATTTCAGTACATTGAAAGTACTATTCAGAATAAGAGAATCATATTGGGTTTCTTTTCCTCAGTCCAGTTTATTCAAATGCACTATATTTATAACAAAAGACCAGCAGTGAGGAGCCTGCTGTGTATCTGTACATGGTGACTAGATTGTGGACTGTTTCTTTTGGCAAGGAATGCCATTTGGAAGAGAAAGCAACAATAACAAAAAGTCATTCTAAAAATAAGCCAAATAGAAGGTAATCTATATGCTCATCTGCTTCACTGTTTGGTAAACAATCTGATATAACTGGAAAATAACTGCATCAAGTGTTTGTTTATGCTGCTATGGCTTGTTATATGCTACTTCAGAATGTAAGCTTTTTTTTTTTTTTAATCTCTTGTGTATTAGTGTCTAAAAGAATTCTTTCATTGTACAGTTCCCTTTCATCTTTGCTTCTTACATCAGTATCTCACATGGTAAGTTTAATGGATGTATTTTCCATGTAAAAAAATCTAACCAGTGTTATGTGTCTGTTTTTTGCCAGCTAGCCAAAGACGAGGAAAAATCATTAAAAATGTTCCTTTAACACTGTATATTATGTGTTATTTTTTTTTCTAGCACTATTAGTCTCCTACTATCCACTAACAAGAAGCAAAATTGGATTGCACAATGTATTGTAGAAGAGCTGTTGTTTTAAAGGCTGTGATGAGTCTCTCTTTGCAATTGGCTCATTTCTGTAATTTTACAACACTGTAGTTAGTTACTTCAGTCTCAGGGAAAGATAAGTAGCACTTCAAGCTGGATGTGTACAAAACTAAGTCCAGCTGATCTGAAAAGTCAAAAGAAGTGGAAAACAGTTTATAAAGAGTAATTTGCTCACTTAAGAACACATTAAACTAGGAAACAGATACAAGGACACACAAAAGCCTACATCTATATTTCTCCCTTTTGCCCAAGATTTCTTCTAGTGGTTTCAAGCTAATCAGTGCTTGAACTATGACCTTACTAGTCAATAATTTTTTTTTTTTTGCTAACTCTTTTTGGAGTTAATGAATGTATGAAATAATGATTCCATTGACAAAAGTAAAGAGCACAGGCAGCATCTCCTAACTGACAGAAAAACCTGTTATTATACAAGAAAAAGGATGTCTGACTTTTTTCTCAGATCTGAAATTTTCTGTCTTGCAGTGTTTTCTTATTAAGAAATATTGAGGTTCAAATGCAGGATGGTACACTTAGACATGAATTATCAGCTGCAAATACTGTGTGTGCAACAACTGACTGGATAGAAGTCTAGTTAAAAGCTCTTAGGGTCAATCACAAGCAGAGTATGAGTCAATAATATTATCCCAAACAATCACGCCAAAAAAATAAAAGACCCATATGAGAAGATAGGTGGCCAGTACAAGAAGTAAGCTTATTGCCTTAGATTGTATAATAAAACCTCTGCTAAAATTTCATCCCCTTCTGTAGACTTCAAGAAAGATGCTGAGCATCTGGATTGACTCAGATGGAGAGCAAACAGAATGATTAGACTTCCTGAGAAGACAGTCTTTAAGGGAAAATAGGAGAAAAGAAAGGGCTGGAAAGCCTAGAAGAAGGTGAGAAAGAGCAAGGAAGAAAACAAAACAAAACAACACAAAAACAACCAACCAAACAAAAGCAGCCAACTTTTGAAGCTGTGTATATTCAGATGTTGAGAATAAGATTATAATGGTAGGGCTAGATAATCACTTTAGAAGATTTGCTGGAGAGATTGTAGCATCTATTAACAATAAACTGGGCAAATATTTGTCTTGGACATGGAAAAAGTAAATTGTTTCATGACCTGCAGAGGTGAGTGAGGTGACTGCCTGGCATCAAGCTCTATTTTTCCTGTCATGAATAAGACATTATTTCAAGGAAGGGGAAAACACAACCCTTGTGTCAATTGTTGATGGATAAATAAGACCGCTAGGCACTTACTTACATAATTAAAGACCATCACAGCTTTTTACAAATACTAATAAAAAGAACATCACAATTTTATGGGTCAGATATAAATCCACCTGTTGCACAGATGAACGAACTTAATGCAAAGTGATTAAATTATGTTTCCCTATGGACCCTTTTCCTCATTTTCATTTGTGTTTGTCTTTCTCATACATCAGCTTAAGATTTATTTTGTTGATTTTGTTCAAATAGAAAGCCATGTTTGTGCATGCATTGTATAAATACATATTATTCTAAGTATGTTGTGCACAATACATATGGTTCTTATGTACATTATCAGTAATCGGACCATACCCAGACTAAACAAAAGGTTCTTTAGTCAGTCCCTCTTAAGAAAGAAATTAAAACCAGCAGATGCTAATGAAATTTCTTGTGCATCCCCCAAGCTTCTTTCCATAATCTGTATAAGAGTTTAAATATTTATTGATGCATTAAGCTAAACAAATTTCCTCTGTGTATTTTGATCTGCCTTTCCAACTACTCTATTTCTCTCACTTAAACTTTAACTCTATGATCTAAAGTTTGACTTACACTTAGATTTCTAAAATTAGATACAAAAATAAACCTTTACTGGCATTTTCTATGGCTGTCACAGCAGACCTTCATGGCCCATATGAGATTTCTGGCTGTGAATTGTTTTTATTGACTTTATTTTAGAGAACATACTTTTTACTTAGCAAAAATAAAACTCAACAAGACATCATTTTTAGCCCCAGATGAGTATGTTTCCTGAAAAATACGAACTGCTAACTTTGAAACATCCACAAAAATCTTTCAACCGATATCTTCAAGGTATATGGTAGTGTTCAATGCATTATATCTTCCATTATTTCAGTGATACTAATCAGAAATTTATCTGTGACTTTTTATCACTCTGAAACTTACAGCATTTGATATTCACTACTGTAGATTAAATGTCAATTGTTCTCTTCAGTAACAATAAACTCCTGTTAAAACTACTTCCCTGTTATTAAAATGTCCATTGTTTATAAACATAATGAATGATTAGCTCTTACTATGGCTCCTGAATGGTAAAATAATTTTGTAATATTGTTATACATTATCTATGTTATTAGAACAATTCCCAGGAGATAAAGACTTTCATCTACAAAGCAAAGTAATTCAACAATTTACAGTAATACTTAGCAGGGGAGGGGAGAGGGGGGAAACTGTTTTCCCACCACAAGATGTTACATATCAAGAAAAATTGTACAGTTATCACTTTATTAATGTATGATTCTAAGAAGCATTCCTGACTCTGATTACACCAATACAATTTCACCCTTAGAAAAACAAGCATCTGAACTCTGCTAACATCTCATTTTGAACTGTTCATTGAACTCTGCTAATATCTCATTTTGAACTGTTCACCTTTGGAAGATCTGAAAGTAGAAATCGGTCCCCAACTGAGGTTTTCTAACCAAATGAATTTCACAAAACTTCTTAGGTTTTAATGAGACATCTCAGAATTCTGTCAGGTTCACCACTCGGCTATATTCTATGCTGAATTTGGAAGGCATGCCTTCCAAAACACAGCAGACTGATAGACGAGCAGTTCTTTCTCACAGTTTCAAGATGCTGCCATTGGTGCTATTTTCTTTCTCTAGAAGGCCTGTCTCCTAGGTCTAAGTTCCCATTAAATACTAAGCTGAAAAACACTGCAACTCAAGTGACAGAATATTTCTTTTGCTGGGTTTTGATCAATGTCATGCTCCTCTGAATCCTGAGCTTGGGGTAAACCAACCACAGCACTCTTCTTGCATGGGATGGTCCACATGATGCTCAGGGAGCAGGGCCAGCTGCCAGGCTTTGCAGTGAGATGATGCCCCTTGGAAGTTTTCTGACACCAGCTCCTGCTGATCTCAGCAGCTTTTTGACACCTGAGCCCAGCTTCCATGGGAAGAGGATTGCAGCTTCCCCCATTGCCTGCCGTGGGTGTTTGAGAGTATGTTTCACAGCAGGGGGTGTGGGGATGGGGATGAGATACTACTTTTGGGGAGCCCAATGGGCTTTGTTGTGTTCTTCTGTTGATTGTACATATTTGTAAATGTTGTGAATAGTGTATATTTGTACATATTTATTGCATTTCATCATAGATTGTAGTTTTGCCTGTAAAATACAGCTTCATTTGCTTCCAGACTGAGTTAGCCTGGTTATTGTCAGTGTGGAAGGGGGATTTCATCTCTCCACTGTAAAAACTAGGCCAATGCAGAAGTGCTCCACAATCCCTTAGCAATGGCTGATCACAGGATGTTAGGGGTTGGAGGGGACATCTGGAGATCTTTGAATCCAACCCCCCTGCCAGAGCAGGACCATAGAATCTAGTGCAGGTAGCGCAGGTCACACAGGAACATATCCAGACAGGTCTTGAAAGTCTCCAGAGAAGGAGACTCCACAGTCTCTCTGGGGAGCCTGTTCCAGTGGTCTGTGACCCTTACAGTAGAAAATCTCTTCTTCATGTTGTGGTGGAACTTCCTGTGCTGTAGTTTACATTCATTGCCCTTTGTCCTATCACAAGGCACAAGTGAGCAGAGGCTGTCCCTTCCTTCTTGACACCCAGCCCTCAGATATTTATTGGATCACCTCTCAGTCCTCTCTCCAGACTAAACAGCCCCAGGTCTCTCAGTCTTTCCTCATAAGTCGTGTGCTCTGGTCCCTTAATCATCCTTGTAGCCCTCCATTGGACTCTCTCAAGTAGATCCCTGTCCCTCTTGAACTGGGGAGGCCAGAACTGGATGTAATATTCTAGGAGAGACCTCACTAGGGCAGAGTAGAGGAGAATGAGAACCTCCCTCAGTCTGCTGGATACACTTAATTCACCCCAGGATACCACTGGACTTCTTGGCCACAAGGGTATATTGATGTCCCATGTCTACCAGGACTTCCACGTCCTTCTCCATGGGGCTGCTCTCTAGCAGATCACCTCCTAACCTGATCATTCTCTTGCTATTCTGGAAATTTTCCCTTTTAGTTAATTTATCTTCAGCTTGTTAATTCTAATAGCAGAAGTTAAGTTTTGCTACTAGACTGCACAATATTCCTGCCTGCTTCCCCAAAATGACACAAGACATTTCACTGATGTTTGGAGGACAGGAGCACTGATTCTATTTCCAGATTCGTTGCAAAACAATCCACCCACTTTTCATCTTACACCATGTTGCCTCCAAGAGGGAAAATAGTTTTGCCACTTTCAGAATGATCATATTTATTTTTAAAGGCATTGTAGACTTCGTTGCTGCAGGTCTCTGGTCTGTACAGCATTTGCTGGACATAAAAAAGGTTGCAAAGAAGAAAGTTTCAAACTGTAATCACACGAGGGCATCATACTGGATTAACAATAAAATCTAGTCAACCAACCAACCAAACAAATAAACAAAAACCCAACAAAACCCCCACAAAACCTACTCAGGTTATCTGGGAATGAAAAAAAAAAGTGGTGAACGCAAAAATAAATCAAAAGGGAAATATTCATTTTTTTTCAATAAATCATAAATCCAATTATGCAAGAGATATGCAGACATACAGTTTGTTCCAGAAAGAGTATCTTTAAAATGTGCTTAGATTTCTAATAAAAAACTTTATCATTCAGGAGGAAAAGGAGATCACATCTTACTGCAAATTTCAGTCATGGAAGAAAGGCATGCAAGCAGCCGAAGGCAGTTCATATAATTTCCAAATATCTTAGGCATTTTTGTTACTTGGGGAAGAAGGGCTTATCAGAAAAAAAAAAAAAATTCTGCTACTGGATAATATGGTGGTAACACAGGAGATGGAGAACTATGACCGCAGCCTCAAGAACAATCTGCAGTCAGCATTAATTGCAAAAATGATCATAATGTTGCCATCTGTTTCAGTGGAAATCATTAACAGTTTGTGGTGCTTTGAATACATAAGCCTCTTTGTGCTCCTGGAAAGTTACAGAACCAAAACTCTATGGTTTCAGAGTAAGACCAATGTTAGCAGCTACAGCTTAAGGGTTATTTCTCCACCTGATCCTTCTTTTTTTTTAGCCTTTTAAAATTCATTGAAGTTGTATAACGTATTAGGACATTAACTGTTCCAATTTCTCCTCACTATTAAAGAGTCGTTTGCAGTTTCCATTATGACATAACAGACCTTTTTATTTCTTCCTCATGAAGTCACTGATAGTGTTTACTTTCAAGATGTCTAACTTAAGTGCTCTGAAGTACTCTGTGGAAGAGTGACTCTGCTTCTTGCTGTGACTAAGAGGGAATAATCTGGAGAGAGAACTTTCTTGCTTAGGAGCCTCATATCAGTGATTAAAGTTAGGCCAAGTCACCAGCTGCATAATAACAGTATAAGATTCCAAGATGACACAGAGAAGAAATTTACATATTTGTGCTGCCATGCCAATGGTGGGAAATTTAGAAACCCAATTACATACTTTACAATTCTGACAAACAACAATGCAGAGAAACAACAGTTTGCTGTCTGAATCTCTGAAGTTAATAGTCTCTTTCCAAATCTGCATGAGGGTATTAACACACCCTGGGCTATATATACACTTCATCTGCATCGCTTAACCGAAAGATGACCAAGCCTTTTCAAAATGAGGAAGGGCAAACTAGGATGGTGGAACTATTGATTTAATTTTATTTTTCTCAGAAATGTAAGATGTCCCACCTTCTCCCTCAACACCATTTTTGAAAATGAGGGAAAAGAGATCTATAATTAGATGCTGAGCATCAGTCCTTTCATGGTATGATAATGGTGAGATAACATATTTCAAGTCGCTAAAGAATGCAATTTTACCAATTTAGTTCCATGAAATATAGAATCTAGAACTGGAGGGTAAATCTTTCCTGGGTTTCATTTTACTTGCTCTTTGGGTTAGTAGAAATGTTGCTTAATTCTTTCCAAATCAGTTGCTTCCTACTCTTTTCTGCAAATGTGGCTAAACTGATGTATCAACCACACTACTATGAGTTCTTCATCTGCAAACATTGCTTTGAGAAAACTCATTGGAAAGGAGGTCAGTGGGAATTCAGGAAAGAAGAAAATGACATTTAACAACTCAAGCCAGCACAGTTTTCTAGTGCTCTTAAGCTGTGCATTAAAACACTATTGTTTCCTCTTGAAAAGAAAACCCTTTTGTTCTGCCACTTCCTCAGAACTTTCCTGACTAGGCAGGAACCAGTTAACCATCTCCAAAAGAAATTAAAATTCAAATATATGTGGTAATTATTCTTGGGGAAAAAAACCAAAACTAAAACAAACCCAACAACAACAACAAAAACCCCCAGAACATATAAGACAAACACAGAACACAACACCAAACCCTAAGAATGATAATTAAGAGTCTGAAGTACAAAAGGGTAATGCACTGTCCTCTTCCCCAGTAGGGAAGTTCATTAGCAGTGGAATCGTGTCATTTGCCCATCTGTTGATAATTGCATTCACCGCAGGAACTAAGTGACGGAAGTGACATCACCCAGGCTTGGCACAGGCAGCTCTGTGAATCACACATGTTTTCAGCTCTGCATGGGCACTTGCTCCAGCTCAGCCTCTTCTCCAGCTTTCTCTGTGGCCTGAAGAGCCCACCCAATTTACATTTGACGGCTGACAGGGCTGACTTGGGTCAACTTTCTGAGGGTGGGATGGAATTATTTTATTTTTTTAAAAAAGTGGTGCAACTTCTGGATAGGAGTAAAGCTATACTGAGGGGTAAGTACCCTTCAACTGGTTGGAGGCATACCCCTTGTTTGCATGCCCCAAACATCAGGTCCTCAGCAGCTGCTGTAATATCAATGGGTAATTGAAACAGGCCCTCATTAGATTAGCACTGAGCTTATTGCTTGTGCCAGTCTCATTATTATTGGTGACTAAACTGGCAGATTGTCAGGACGCCTCATGGTGAGATGAGCTTTTGCAGCTCTTTGTTTGTAGTTATTACAAACAATGAAGTGAAAGCAATCCCCTGGGTATAGTCATGTCTCAGATGTTTTTTCGCAAGCAGCAATCAGCTTGCAGGAGCAGCAATGGTAAACAACTTCTTATTTTAAGAAGCAATATTAATTAAAGCATGAGACATGGTTCTGAAAGAGAACTTGTTAATTATTTAGTGTCACCTGCACTATCAAGCCCACCAGTTGGAAATTGTTTCATTTTGCCTCAGATGGGCTCTGCCTGTCATCTGAACCAGTGGAAAATAATGCATGGCACCAAGTACCAAAAAAAATATGTGGTGTACAGCTGGGAGTCCTATCACATTTTAATGCACAATCCATGTTTATTACTTCTAAGGAATTCTAAGGACTTCTAAGGATGTGAATGGTAGGCCATATTACACAACATGTGCAAATGTTAAACTTAATTGGGAACATTACATTCCTCATAAGAATACAGAGAATATTAAGTGAGCTGCAATCGTGGATATTCATCATTATTGAAATTCCTGGCCTCATATCACTGTGTACCAAGAGATGATTTGAAAACTTTGCCCAGCTGTTAAATTAAATAGCGTGACTCAAAGGTTCAACATCTGCTAAAACACACACATTAAGAAAAGAAAACTTAATTTTTAAGTTTCAGCAGAGCTGCAGCTGCCATTCCTGTAGCACAAGAAAAGGCTTCCTACTTTTCTTGAAAGATTTACAGGTGTGACCAGAGAAAGCAGAATATAAGCTGAAGTTGTTGGGTTGGAAACAGTGCTCAGAAATAGGCATGGGAAAATGGACTTTGATTCAGTGATACTGCTAGCTTCACTGAGAACCACCGGGACTCATTTGGTCACCAAGTTCAGCCCAGGTACAAGGTCACTGGTACTAATCAAAAGTATTGTTACTTTTAATTGAGATAGAAAATTCCAAGATATGAGTTTTTATCATGAGATTACACATCCTGTTAAAACCTGAGTGAGCACAACTTAAAAATATGGACAAATTGAAAAAGCACCATCTTTTTTTTACAGCAACAAAAATTAAGGGTTCTTTCAAATGAGTAGCATTTGGTGACTTAATTTTCCAAATTGGTAGGCACTGTGCTTTTGCCTCTCAGAGAAGAGCATCTGATATTTACTTCTATTCCTACCACTACGTAAACAGAAACTTAGATGAGAAAGGACCTGGCAGAGCAAGCTTGCAAAACTAAGTAACGTCCTGAAGCTGACTTCAAATCATTAAACTGCAGTGGCAAAGCTTTTATTTTAAGGGTCATTAATCTCTGCTGGAAATTTAGTCTGAATTGTCATCTCAGTCTTCTCAGTATACATACCTAAATTAGAGCCTGCAACAAGCATCAGTCCCAAAAGACTGCAGCAGGTCTGACTTTCAGCTCCCATGTAGAGGATACAAAACTCTGACAAACAGTTAAGAAAGTTACATTAAAAAGAAAAAGTCTTCTGAGAACATTTTCTACAGAAGAGTCAAGAACCGAATAGTGGGAGAAAAGCAGGCAAGCATAACAAAGTTACAGGCATCAATAGTTGCAGTAAAGAGAAAAGGAAATTAGGGAGTAAGCATGCAAGAAAGGACAAGAACATTGATTCACTATTTGCTGATTTGAAAAGCAGATTGTATTTCTTTTCCTGCGTACGCTGTGCAAGAAAAACCTTGGAGTCCTGAGAACACAGTCTTAACCAAAGGGTGTGCAATATTAATGAACTGCAATTCTGATAAATGGTTAAGATCCATCAAAGACTGAGAAGAATACAAAGCTTACCAGAGAGGTTAATTAATTATCTGATAGGCAGAGATAAGACAACAGGAGATCCACATCCCAAGTCGATCTAACCTAAAAGTTGACAGTGCGTATCAGGAAGGATGTTAGCCCCAGGAAAGAGCACAGACCGAGGACAAGCAATCAACGTAGTTAGATGTGGCAGTCACTCAGAGCTAATGGTGAAGTAAACACACTTAAAATGAAGCATCAAGGAATTAAAAAGTAGTATTTCAAAGCATGAAAGTGTCCGTGGGCTATTTGTTCCTTTAAGAAACATTTATGATTTGAGAGAACAAAATGCTCCTCTAAGTTACAATTCTATTATCACCTTGTAACACACTAAATTGATTACACAATAATGTTTCTATTTTTTTCCACACTCAACTATACTCAAAGGTGTCTTAGCAGTCAATAAAGCAGCAACAGCAGCAGCCACAACTTGCTGTTTCTAGACAACACTTTTGAATGGGATTAATTTCACCTTCAGTGGAAAAGAGGAGGGTGATCCATCCGCTACTGAGCATTTTTTTTTTAGCCAGGGTCAAGGTTATGAAAAGGCTGCCAAGATTAGTTTAGTTTTAGTTATTTTTTTTTAGTGGAAAAGAGCTGGGTTCAGTAGAAAGTGGGTTGTACAAGATTTTTTTTCTTTCCATGTGTCTGCTTCAATATTAACATCCACTTTGAGCATTGGCCAGCATGAACTAAAAAAAAAAGAAAAAAAATCAAATTTTATCTTATACTAGACAGCCAATTGATAGCTCCTTACTTTTCTATCAGACATGAACCAACCTGTACTCTGTCACAAAACCTAAATTTGCTCAAAGACAGTTGGAATGGGTGATGAAACCAATTTTTACTTCAGAAGTGGCAGTTATTTTTCCTACAGCTTAAAACCAAAGGAGATTCAATCATAAGGGAAGGGAAGGGAAGGGAAGGGAAGGGAAGGGAAGGGAAGGGAAGGGAAGGGAAGGGAAGGGAAGGGAAGGGAAGGGAAGGGAAGGGAAGGGAAGGGAAGGGAAGGGAAGGGAAGGGAAGGGAAGGGAAGGGAAGGGAAGGGAAGGGAAGGGAAGGAAAGGAAAGGAAAGGAAAGGAAAGGAAAGGAAAGGAAAGGAAAGGAAAGGAAAGGAAAGGAAAGGAAAGGAAAGGAAAGGAAAGGAAAGGAAAGGAAAGGAAAGGAAAGGAAAGGAAAGGAAAGGAAAGGAAAGGAAAGGAAAGGAAAGGAAAGGAAAGGAAAGGAAAGGAAAGGAAAGGAAAGGAAAGGAAAGGAAAGGAAAGGAAAGGAAAGGGAAAAGGAGAAAAGTCATTCTTTACCTGTCATTCTGTCACTTGCCTATTCTTTATTTACACAATAATCCCATATCTCTCTATATGTTAACAGTTTGAGTTATCACTTAGGAAAGCATTTTTTTTATCATTCATGGACAGTGGAAAGGCCCAGAGTTAGAAAACAAACAAACATAAAACAACCAACCAAATAAAAATCAACCAACCAGCAAAAAGCGACAACAACAAAAAACAAACAGACCAAAACCAAACCAAACCAACCAACAAACCTGGAACCATAAACTGAACATAGTGCATTCAGAAACTGAGAAAAGTTGATATTTTCTATTTCAATAAACATAACGTTTGCAAAAAGAGACAAACACAGTGATTCATGGGATGCACAAGGCAGGTGGAACACCCCACCCACAGAAGAGAGAGAGGTTGAGGTGTTTGATTGTTAGCTTGGCATGAACAGAGGTGGGAGAAAGATTCTGAAATGAACACGTTGCTTTTCAAGAAATGATTTTTATTTTAAAATTAAAAAAAAAAAGTATTATTGGGGAAGCTTCTGTGTGTGGAATTTTTTTAACAGTGAAACATACCATGCTTCTGCTTGAAGCTCTGTTTGAGGAATAAGTGAATTGCTCTATGCAACTCAAAGTTTACCTGAAGATTTTAGATGTTTGCTGGCCATCTAACCTCTGGACTTCTGCTGGTATCTACCCAAAAAGGACCTTCCTTTGCTTTGCAAAACCAGACATCTGGCATGCACTACCGAGCCATACACACACATGCCAGCTGCTAAAGTATTTCTGAGGTAAAGTGAGAACAGCAGCTCTCCAGACATGGAACCAGTAGGGATAGTTAGGTAATATTCTGCTTACAACTCCAAATTGTTTTAGCACAGCCCTAAAATGCAGAACACCTCTTTTACTAACTGGCTGCTTCTACAATATTAAAAAGATCATAGACTTCTTTCCTTTCTTTCTTCCTTGATTGGTAATGGTAGTAACACTACAAATGGTTCCCATTTCAAAGGAAAACGACTTCTGACAATATTTTTATTATTGTAGTTGGTCAATTAGCAGCATGGGAAGCTGTCACTTTGGTACTTACATATCTTTACAGTAGAAAAAAATGCAATGATTTTTTTTTTTTTTAAATGCTTGTCAGCCTGGGCAACAATAACATCAACTGTCCTTTTGTACTGAGAAAAAAATTATCTAAAAATGTCAATGTATTGAGCAGGAAATAAAAGCAATAACCCCAGAAATGTTGTAAAAGGTTCACAAGGTTGCTAAAGAAATTATGAAATACGATAACAACCATCTACCACCTATACTGTCATATGTTTTTCCACAAGACTGAACTCAATTCCTCCCTTGTTCTTCCAAAGGACTGCACATTTTAAAGAGAGCAATAATTATTAGATATATTTGAGGCCATTAATATTAAAAGTGATTAAAAAATGGGAAATGTTTCACCACAGAGATTTCACAAAGTAGGTTTTCTGTAACAAAGAGTTTCTGTCAACATATACAAAAGTTGAAAAAAACAATTATTTGGCATTGAATCTCTGCTTTTCTGTGTCCTTTCAGGTGTCTAGCATCTGTCACCTCACCACACAGACACATCTGAAACTGGAAGTACAATTTAGGGAAATTTTATTGATCCTGCATGGTACTGAGTTGCCTTGGTCATGAAGAATCAGAATCATGATTATGTTATCAGTTTTGGTTTGGTTTAGTTTGGTTTGGTTTCCAGCTGTGGCTCTAGGTGGTTGTAGGTCAATCTTCTGTTTTATTGTCACATCTGCCAGCAGTTTGGAGATGCCCTGAAGATCCTTCTCTTGTATATTTCTCACTTCTTACTTCCAGGTATTTTTGCTCTTAATGCTTCTTTTATGCAAACATTTTGCAGCCTCAATGGCACTATGGTTACTTCAGGGAAGAGGTTCTAGATTTTTAAAGGGGATTTACATACCCCAGTACATACCTGAGGTAGGAATTAAGGTTTAGTAATCCAGGCACTGAAGTTTCTGGTTCTTCTTACTTCCAGGAAAGGATGTGAAAGTGAAATTCACTGGAAATTGGTGTGAAATTTCACAGCATGTTAAACAGTCCTTCTGCCAATTAAACACTACTGCAGCAGCTAAAACAATATTCAAACTAGACATGCAGTTTCTATCATAATTCCTTTAAAGTACACTGGGATTTATAGCCTTCCAGTATTATAGCAATCAGACCAGAATGTCACTTTTTATTTATGTTATTGGTAAGAGACTTTTGTGGCATTCCAGCCTTGCCTGTTGGACAGCCTGTCTTTCACACAGTTCCTAACTCTCTTATATCTTCAACAAGACAGTGATACCTGAAACATGTATCCACCCTTTAGGTCATGGGCTCTTTGTCTGTTGATGTGGGCATCCCCAGAACATTTTTCAGAACTGATCTGATCTCTGACGGCCAATAGAGATCTTCTGTAGTTAGTGGTCCACATGGTATGGAGTCTTGCCATTTGAGCATGCTTTTGCAGTTGTTTTTAGCTGTACAGAGACCTGCTCACTTGCAAGTTCTATCTATGGATAGGTAGCTCTTCTGCAACATTGGGTAGTCTGTTTTACAAATAATTCCTCAGTTGCTTCTGCTGTTCACTAATTTTTAGGCATGAGACAGCCTGTATGAAAAGAGTAATCTGGTCCTCCACTTCATTTTTTTCTCTATTTTTTGCGTGTTCAGAAGGATCATGGAGAGGAGAATTGCCATTGTTAAACATTGCCAGGTAATGTCATCCCTACTCGTTTCATCTTTTCCACCACTCTCTTTGTTTTTTCAATGCTGGCTCTACTCTCATGTGATTTGGCAGTCCAGTGTCTGCATTCTTCTGAAGTGTACCATGGTTCATTGTCTGCAGACAGCACGCCTTCAATTTCCTGGTCACATTCCTTGACAATTTGTCTTCCCAAAAATAAAAGTAGTAATTGATTGTGACTATCCCATTACTAAAATAAACAGATCTGACTCACTCTCTACTGCAAGTTCACTAAGTTTTTTGCACTTAACACTTGAACATAGAGACCACAACCTCCAACAGTACTTCCAGCACTTGCTTCTTGCAACCTGACTTAGTCTCAAGCATCAGGTGATTCTTGGAAGACAGCCAGTAAGTCTTGCCTCGTGTGTTGCCAGACTGTTTTGGACCTCTTTTTCATAAACAGAAAGGGACTCTGGCATGCCAGTTGTTAGAAAATCCCAGTGTTGCATTATGAAACGTGTGCTCTGCCAGGTGTATCTGCTTTCAGTAGTGGGTCATCTCTTTCACATCACAGTAATACATTGTCTCTATATTTTGGAACTTTGAAGAGAGTGTAAGAGGTTTCTTTCAACAAGACTTTTTCCAACAAGTTCTTCATACTTCTTGAACCTCATATACATCTCGTACTCAGAAGTGTAGGTTGCATTGCTATAGTTCTACACTCAACCTTCCTTAGGGAGCTAATTAAACAGATGAAGGGGGGGGGGAAGAAAGAGAGGAAGGGAGAAAGAGAGGAAGGGAGAAAGAGAGGAAGGAAGAAAGAGAGGAAGGGAGAAAGAGAGGAAGGAAGGAAGGAATTCGGAAGGAATTCAGAAGGAAGGAAGGAATTCAGAAGGAAGGAATTCATTCTGAAGGAAGGAAGGAATTAGGAAGGAAGGAATTAGGAAGGAAGGAAGGAAGGAAGGAAGGAAGGAAGGAAGGAAGGAAGGAAGGAAGGAAGGAAGGAAGGAAGGAATTAGGAAGGAAGGAAGGAAGGAAGGAAGGAAGGAAGGAAGGAAGGAAGGAAGGAAGGAAGGAAGGAAGGAAGGAAGGAAGGAAAGGAAAGAGAAAGAAAGAAAGAAAGAAAGAAAGAAAGAAAGAAAGAAAGAAAGAAAGAAAGAAAGAAAGAAAGAAAGAAAGAAAGAAAGAAAGAAAGAAAGAAAGAAAGAAAGAAAGAGAAAGAAAGAAAGAAAGAAAGAAAGAAAGAAAGAAAGAAAGAAAGAAAGAAAGAAAGAAAGAAAGAAAGAAAGAAAGAAAGAAAGAAAGAAAGAAAGAAAGAAAGAAAGAAAGAAAGAAAGAAAGAAAGAAAGAAAGAAAGAAAGAAAGAAAGAAAAAGAAAGAAAGAAAGAAAGAAAGAGAGGAAGGAGGAAAATAAAGGTTAAAACATTGGGAAAATGAATTTGATATGATCTCTCATAATGTTCTGCATAAACACTTTCCAGTTCCTGTAGGAGAAGGTGTACAGTATGTGGGAGTGAAAGAAAAAGAAGGATTCTGGAAATAAATGTTTCAGTAAAACATTAATCTACTATTACTGCCAGGAGATAGTACCAATCATAAAGTCTCCCCAGATTTCCAGTATTATTTGGTTCATCTTTTACATAATGGATCATTCAGTGAGCTATCACAAATTCTTTGGTCACCAAGGGAACAATTAAATCTAAGTTACAGAGGAAGGAAGTGCTAGGTCACGAGACTAACAAATACAGTGGTGACATAACTTATTTGCCAAGAACTTAACAATACACCACACTGCTAATACATATCAATCATGCCTTCATTAGGAACCATCAATTCTATACAGCACTTTACAGCATTGACACTTCCATCCTGTGAGCATAAATAATTTGTATTATATTGTAAATACAGGTTTATTAACTGTAATTCACAGCATTTTGTCTTCTCTCCTTCACAATATTATACACAATGACTCCTGTCTCTGGCTGAGAATCACAATTAAGATACAGAGGAAGCAAATGAAAAACTGAACATGTTCTTTCCTGTGCTGGATTTGAGATTAGATGTGTACTAAAACAGCCTTTAGGTTGTGAAAATTCTACACAAGTGCCAAGGGGTTTTTAATGTTACTGAATGTGTTTGCTTTCTAATAATTAGATATTATTAATGAGAAAAAAAATGTTGGGTGTATTCATAGACATCGTTTCAGTACATAAATAGATCACCATCTTGAATCAGAAAGACATCTATCTTATAGTATATTACTGTAAAATTAGGTACATAATGTGGGCTTTATTACCTCCAAAACTTTTGGCATTGACCTCATATGGATGGACCTGCTGAACTCTTCTGCTGAAGCAGTTGCTGTGTGCATCTAGAATGAGTTCTGGAAAGCAAAAGTGTCATCTCTAGTAAAATGGCTGTCTTCCTGGCCTCTAATCACAGAATCACAGAATGTTAGAGGTTGGAAGGGACTTCCAGAGATCGAGTCCAACCACCCTGCCAAAAGCAGGATCACCGAGGGTAGTCCACGCAGGAATGCATCCAGGCAGGTTTTGAATGTCTCCAGAGAAGGAGACTCCACAACCTCTCTGGGCAGCCTGTTCCAGTGTTCTGTCACCCTCACTGTAAAGAAGTTTCTACTCATTCTGAGGTAAAACTTTCTATGTTTAAGTTTGTATCCATTGTTCTTTGCCTTATTACTGCACACCACTGAAAAGAGATTGGCCCCCTTCACTTGACACCCACCCCTCAGATATTTATAGACATTGATCAGATCCACTCTCAGTCTTCTCAAGACTAAACATCCCCAGGTCTTTCGGTCTCACTTCATAGGGAAGATGCTCAAGCCCCCTCATCATCCTTGTGGCCCTCCTTTGGACTCTCTCTAGCAGATCCCTCTCTCTCTTGAATTGAGGAGCCCAGAACTGGACACAGTATTCCAGGTGTGGTCTCACCAGGGCAGATGAGAGGGGGAGAAGAACCTCCTTAGACTTAATGCAGGTTTGCTATTGGGTAAGATTACATAGAGTGGCCGTCCAATTTTTTTGTGTTCCATTTTATCATGTATTTTACATTATAAGAAATTTGTAGGCTAAGCATAAGAATGAATAAGGAAGTGAGGTGGAGGTGATAGGGTACAGATGTCAGGTGTAAATGCACCAGTGTCTAGAAGAGTCTTGCATGCAGATTAAGATCAGGATCTGGAGCACTGAACTTCTCTTACAAGAAAAACCCAAAGACACTCTGCAGCTTGCTTGTGGCACAGAGTCTCTACTCAGGGATATGGCTCAGAAACAGCTTGCAAATTTTGGCCATTGCTACATGAGATCAAAAACCAGTGGTGTTTAGATCATTATGGAACTCCCAGAAGCTTTGTTATGTAAGAAATAACCAATATCTACATGTTAGGGGTATGTCTGAATGGTCCAACACACTGGCATGTAAAAGCCTCCAAGCTAGATAAGGTTCTAGGAGAAACAGAAGACTGTTATGGTGCAGCTCTGCAAGGTCTAATTAACCTAGGTGATACTATACTGATAGCCAAACTTTTGTATTCATATTTTGCCTGTGATCTAGAAACAACATGAGGAGTATGGCCCAGAAGTCTAGTAAAAATGTGTTTTGAACCAACCTAAGGTGGCATGTCTTATGACAAAAGAAAGGCTACTGGCATTTGGAATGTAACTTCACACTGTACATGAGATTAATCTTTCAGTGCTTTGTTGTTTTGGTATTTTGGGGTTTTTTGGTGGCTTTTTTTTTTTTTTTTTTTTTTTTTTTTTTTTTTTTTGCTGTTGTTGGTTGGTTGGCTTTTTTTCTCTACAAGTTTAAGTTATTAAATATTTGAGAAAGATTTGCTATTATTGTTTTGGGGGGTTGTTTTTGTTTTTTTTTTATCTTATCTTGTGTCTTTTTTAA
Source organism: Indicator indicator (assembly GCF_027791375.1). NCBI lineage: Eukaryota > Metazoa > Chordata > Aves > Piciformes > Indicatoridae > Indicator > Indicator indicator. Next base: position 15,224,850 of record NC_072011.1, on the reverse strand, counting down.
ATTTATTTTTTATGTGGAGTAGGTTACAAAGCAATGTGAAAAAAAGGTTATTGCTCTGCTCTGAGGGTTTTACAAATTCCATTCTGATGTGCTGTATCTGTGAGAAGCTTTAATTACCCCTGATTTTGAAGGTCCTATGTACTGTCTTATTCACATTTCCCTTGAAACCATAGCATTCACTGCCCTAGGTAGTTATCCTTCAGAATACAGGATACTTTAGTTTTTATTGCTGCAGAAGAGCACAATGTTGAATTTTTAATGGGACCTGCTTCACTGTCTCCTTTTTTTTTTTACTTGGGTATCGTACCAGTTTCAGAGAATGAAGAGGAGGTAAGAGGAATAAAAACAAATTCAGAATGAAAATAGAGTAGCCATCAATCAAGTAGCATCTGTCACTACCTCCTAAGGGTAAAACTGCTGTGGTTCTGCTAGATCTCATTTCAGTAAGGGCTGGTATAAAAGGGGGCTAAAAGGAGCCTAGAAGACATGAGAAAGAGAGAGAGATTTAAGCAGGCTGACTGACAAATATATATTCTCTATGAAAGAGGAGTCTCCAGGGTCATGGTTTCAGTGTTGAACAAGAACTCCAGAAAGTTTAGAGAGCTAGATTGAGTCAGAATTGATTTTTCTCTGTTTACTACATTCCCCAGGTGAAAAGTTAATGAACCAAGGCTAAAGCATGAAAAAGGGATAGGTTACTTGGAGGGCTGTGATAAAAATATCATCCAGGTAGACCAGGGATGAACTTTCATGCTCCAGAGCAGTCATCTCACTAACCATGAAAAAGAGGAAGGAAAAATGTACTGACAAAGTATAGTATGCTTTGCAATGATATGCTGTTCTAACCAGAAAATACATGCTAATATCAACAGCATAAGTGCATATGGATAACTCTTTACCTCTAGATAAGCAGGTATTTGACTGTAACCTTTGACAGATCCATGAAGAGTTTTTGTATCAGAACTACAGTTTTGAGGGAGAAATGTCAGAAGTCAGAAGCCTAGGCTGTTAATTAGGACTGAGAGTGAGAGATTCAGGGCTCCAAGGCTTACCAGCCCTGTGAAGTCTACCTTGCTAATATAATACTTTTCTCCCATCACTGCTTCTTATCACCCACGCTCAATAGAGGCACCTCCTGAAAAGATGTGTTCATTGGTCCCAATATTTTGTGTTTGATCTTCTTGGTACCAAGCAGGGAGTAAGGCTTGGCCCCCACTTTGCATCCTGTTTATCAAGTTCCTACTTTTTCATTTTCCAGTAAAGCAAATGGAACAAAATCAGCTTCTATTACTGTCCCACACATTGATCACAAAACAAAACAAAACAAACAAACAAAATTGTTTAGAGCAGGATTTTATCTTGGACTTTTGTGGATCTAGGAAGAGTGAAGAAATCTGTGCTGTTTGATCAAACCTGAAAAAGGATCATTTTGGATGCTGCAGGCAAACACTGAAAAAGTTGCTGACAAGGGACAGCCAAGATTTCTTCAAGTTTCATTTACCTTCTACAGAATTGTACCAGGCACTCATTAATACCTTGCTGAGTTTTTTTTTCCATAAGCAAAGTCAAAAGCAGAGGATATGAACAGCACAAGCTCTGCTTCAGCTTGTGTTGAATTATACTAGTGCATTAAGTGGTTAAAAAGACACAGGCTCCATAGCTTGGTGGTCAAAATATTCACGCATTATATTAAACCCAGTATACCTTACCCTTAGAGTACTAAGATTTTAGTGCAGAGTATTACAGTTCAGTGTGGTTTTGACCATGGTCTCTGTGTCCTTTTGTTACATCTTTCCAAAAGCCTTCAGCAGATTCACTTCTATACATAGGCTAAATTAAAATTTTTGTCCTCAAAAATCTCAAAATCGTGCTTTGGTTTAAAAAGTTGTTTCCCTCTGAATTTAGAAAAAAAAAATTATAGTGCTGACATTTTTAACTTGATAATAATAGAAAAGAGAGGGTAAATAGAGTAAATCTTATGTATGCCATCTGTTGTCTCTGATATTTATATTCCTTTGACTTGTCACCCACTAGTGTAGTCCACTTCAAATGGCTTTAGGATACTCATAAAAATTTCAGGGCTTGATTAGAGGAAAAATGATGAGGCTTCTCAGAATAGGCTAGAAGAACAAGAAGAAGCAACAGGGCTCTAATGTTAACATCTATGTCTATGTGAAATACATCAGGTTAGCCATGTGAATCTATTAACATTTTCTTAAAACAAGAAGACAGGAAGGCAAGAGACTGAAGTGGATCAAGCAAATGTTCTCCACTGAAGACAGAGGAGTTAAGAGAGTGGTGTCTGCTTATTTTATTAATTTGTGAAACAACAAACTTTTTATTTCTTATGATGTTGTAGGTCATATTCAGGGAACAGTAAAACCCTTGAAAGCTGGTGAAGCATGAAATAACGAATCCAGTTTGGCACCTTCAGGTTTAGTTAAGGGTAGGAGAGGAATTTTGAGCACCATATTATGACAGTTAGAGGCCCAATGTAGGAATTCAGGAGTACATTAGAAGAGGTCATCAAATACTAACTCTGCCAGGGCTCCTAGCTCTCAGGTTACAGGGCAATGGTGAAAGCAGTCAGCTAGTACCAGCCACATACTTCAGGCCTTCATGGCTTTTGATGAAAAGCAGATAAAGCCTGTACCCATGGAAAACATTCTGCCATCAAAGAGCATACAAATGTCCCTTCCATTGCTTTGCTTTTTCTTTTTTTAATTTTTTTTTTAATTATCTTTCCACTGTAGTAAAAGTGATTTCAGCAAAATGACCATCAAAGGCTTGCAATGGAAACCTCCCCTGCCAATAGATGTGTCTAACCATGCATAAGCCATGCAACACACAGGATACTCACAGGATACTGGCTTTTTTTGAGCTAACCAAACATAGTTTTTAAAAATAATTTTTAAGTCTATATTGTGACAGTTTTCATCATGATGTCATGCCTGGGCAATTACAGAGCCGTAATTGCATAGCTATGACTCATTACAAACCAGCCAGTGTACTCAGTTTCCTAATGCTGTTTTCTGCTATAACATTGTTATTGTAAAGGCAGGAATTCTTTAATCATCAAATTGAATGACTGCCAAGAGCTCATTTTATTGACCATTAAACATGCTTCTGTTTAGAAGAAATGCTGCAGCATCTCTATTTCCAATAGCGGGCTTTGTTCTGCAGTAGTTTTTCATAGGAAAATCTGCAACCAAAGATAGGTCCAAAAAAAAAAAAAAAGAAAAAGTTTATCATCTGCAAAAGTACAGGATATTCATGAATGAAGGCCCTAATCCAAACTGTAAGGACACAATAAAATTCATATTTTCATTGATAAACATTAACATTTCTCAAAGATGACTGTTTAAAAAAATTAAAACTAATATCTGCACCTGAACACCATTGCTGCATGTCTTTTGATGTTTGTCACCTCTGAGCGATTGAAATGTGATTTTCTGTAAGGTCACAGTTTTAGATAATTAAATGGAAACTTTTCAACTGTGGGAATAATTTTTAATGACAATACACAGTTTCCTCTCACTGTCAAAGGATTCCATGAGAGGCACAGTATGATGTTTCTTTATTCAGAGAATAATTTTCCACATGCTGGAACAAGGTATCTTGTTGGCAGATACTTCAATAATCTGAAAACTGAGATGAAAGAAATATATAGATAGTCAGGTTCAGTTTGGAAGCAGAATGGTGGATTGGTCTCCAATTTTTAGAAAACGTGTACAAAACCTTATGCCAGTACCTAAATATTTCTGCAGATGCAATTTCTGAGAACATTTCAGCCCTATTCAGCAAAAAAATAACCTATTTACAGAAATACATTCTCTTTGGACAGTAAGGCCATGAAAAAAATAATTATGTTACCTTTTCTCTTTGAACACACAGTAAATCCAGAGTCTATAGGAATAATTGCACTGCATTGACCTGTCAGTATCAACTAATGATTTCCTGCTGTTTTCTGTTTCTCTTGTTCAGTTTACGAAGAAAAGTGTCCAGAGAGCAAAATTAAAATAAAGCCTTTTACTAAGGCAGTAAAAAATTTGGAATACTCCTTTGCAGCTCCATAAACATCAGTACAATCATTATGATCCTCGTCACTACATAATCAGTTCAATTAATGATAAGGAATGGGGAAACAGTGAAGTCTAGTATTGTACTTTAAAAAAGGATGTGCTTATACAGGAAAACAAATCTGATTATTTGAGTCTGTAAATAAGCAGAGGTTTTGTTCTCTACCAGTTAGCAAGCTGAGATATCATTTTAACTGTCATGAAAAGTTAAAACAGGTATTATTAACAATAAGGAAAAAAGATGTACCAAGAAGTAGAGAACAGCATTTACATGCTGGAGAAAAAAAAAAAGGAATGAAGGTAGAAAGACATGGGAAAAGAGTGTGTCTGTGGCATAGATGCATTGACAAATTGTGGTGGTTTGGCCCTGGCTGGGGGTCAGATGCCCACCAAAGCTGCTCTATCACTCCCCTTCTTAGTCAGAGAGGGGAGAGGGAAAATATAATAAACGTGCAGGAGTCAAGATAGAAGCAATTTAGCAAGATGCAAAGCCATAGCAAAGGCCGCCTGCAGAAGCAAACCCAAAGATGTTATTCTCTACTTCCCATCAGCAGACAATGCTGGGTCACTCCTGGGAAGCAGGAGTTGAATACACGTAGCGGTTGCTCCAGAGGACAGATGCCTCAATGAATGTCCCTACACTTCTTTCTTTCACTTAGCTTATATATCTGGGCTGATGTCATATGGCATGGAATACGCCTTTGGTCAGTTTGGGTCATCTGGCCCAGCTGTGTCCCCTCCCAAGATCTTGCCCATCCCTCAGCGTGCTCTTGGAGAGAGGGAATGTTGGAAAAACACAGCCTTGGTGCTTGGCTCAGCAGTAGCCAGAACATTGGTGTGTTATGAACACCCAGCTACGACACCATAACACACAAGATTAACTTCAGTTCAGCCAAACCCAGTACACAAATAGATCTAAATTCAAGTGCAGGCATGTTGCACAATGACAAAGTGAGAAACAAGTCCAGAATTTTCCAAAGTAAGCCAGTCTTTTGGATGCAAGTATTAAAAGGCAAACTGATCTGGCCAGTTCATGTTGCAAGGTGCTACTTGATGGTGGCCTCAAGTGTTCCAGGGGAAACTTAGATTGGATATTAGAAGAAACTTCTTCACTGAAAGGGTTCTCAAATACTAGAATAGGCTCCCTAGGGAGGTGATGGAATCATCATCCTTGGAGGTGTTTAAAAGATGCATAGATGTGGTACTAAAAGACATAGTTTAGCACCAGACTTGGTAAAATTAGATAATGGTTGGATGCAGTGATCTTAAAGGTCTTTTCCAACTGAAATTATTATGTTCTATGGCAATAGAACTAGTATTTATGGACATATAAATAACTGCTGAAGTCACTAGATGATGCTGAAAGTGGCTTTCTGTTTGATTGCCCTTCAGTGAAAACAGTGGGATGCAGATATCTCCATGAGCAGTCCCTGGTGCTTTAGAATATTTCTCTTTCTTACTTCCTCTGTCCAGGAAGCTATGAAATGAATCATTCTTTGCATCTCAGTGGATAAGCCAGCACTGTATTCTAAACCATCTTGAGGTTGTCCTCAAAGCCAAGACCAACGTACGTTAAGAAGACCCCAAAGTATTCAGCACTCCTATTTGAGCATATTCAGTGCCTTAGTATCCTGATGCTTTGTATCCCACCAGACAACCATCTGCACATTTCCTGATTGCAGATGAATAGCTTGGTCTTTGCTATTAGTCATAGGCTATGCTAGGTTACACAGAGTGTTGCACCAACCCATTCATGCCAATTCAATGGGAATGTGATATATGACATCCAATTTCCTGTAATTTCACTGATGTGAATTTGGAATACACACTTCCACCTAAAAGCAATTGTGTCACATCAGAGGCTGTACTACTAGTATGCAGCATTCATTACTGAGTTAGGATTAATAAAACTTTCTCGCTGTTCCTTTTGCAATGCTGTTGTGATCATGTTCTCTCCTTGCCTTGTAAGCCCACAGACAGCTGTCAGTTGCACACAAAGGAAATTGCAGATATCCACTGAAACATCCAAAGCAAAATTTTCTCAGATGAGGAGAGAATACTGTCACACTCCCAAGTGGAGCAGAAGCTGAATGAGCAGCATGGCTCTACTTCTTGTGGCATTTGTCAATGCTAATCTTTCATGAAAGACACCAATAAAGGAAGTGGGTATCTCCAGTGTTCCATGGAAGAAAGTTTCTTTATTGGCACACAAACAATCTGCCAAAAAAATAGAGCAGTGAGACAAAGTTTGTGAGATATTTGTCTAAAAGAAGGAATCAATCCTTGCTCTGCTGAAAGAATTGAATAAAGATGTTGTTTAGTGCTTTGCTAGCTGCTATTGTAGTTGCGACAGTTTGTCTGGAGGTTGCATTATACGTGATAATTGAACAGAAGGAAGGAGAATGACAGCCTAGTGATGGACAGTCAGCTACTGAGACAGAATTAAATGGATGATGGACAAGTCAGAGATCTCAGTATCTAAGCAACCCTAGCCACAGAAATCAGAACACAACAGAATTTAGAAGAAAGGTTACTTTTTTTCCCCCTCTTCCTTTAAAAGATAGTCCTCATAAATTAAAATATTCATGACTACTCTTAGGAGCACAAGTGCACACATGGGCTCTCTTGCCCTGACCAGCCCCAATGGGACTCCCATTGGGCCTCCACTCAGTCTTGGATCAGAGAACCCACACTTGTCCTGAGACTTGTTCTGTGACATTCCTGCCTTGTTCTTTGGGCTTCCAGCCTGATTTGGACCATATTTGTCACCTATCATTTGTTTAATGATCATAGGTCTGTAGATGGACCCTGTTCCTTCCTGCACCTTGGCTTGGGTCCTGTAGGTGAGGGCCTTGCCTGTGTTGAGGGTCATCACTAGTTTCCAGCTCAGGCCTCCTCACTGAGCTTTCCCACTGTCATTGCTCCTGGTAACTGCTGAGGTAGGAGAAAGGGCAAGGAGAGTGAGTCCCATCTTCTCTTTTCCTCTCCCACCAAAAAATCCCTTGCTGTAGCAGCTGTATGCATGCATGCACTAGAGCACACATGATAGAGTATGTTTGTGTAAAAGGACTGCCTAATAGAGTTTTTGGTGGAGAACCAAGCAGGGAGACCTGTGGATGTAGTCTACCCTGACCTTAGCAAGGCTTTTGACACCATCTCCCACAACATCCTTGGGAATTGTGGGGTAGAACAGACTGTGAGATGGATGAAGAACTGATTACACAACAGAGTCCAAAGAGTCAATGACACCAAGTCCAGCTGGAAAGCCGTAACTTGTGGAGTCCCCCAGGGATCAGTGCTGGGTCCAGTCCTGTTCAACATCTTTATCAATGACACTGATGAGGAGACAGAGAGTCTGCTCAGCAAGTCTGTTGATGATACGAAACTGGGAGGCTTAGCTGATAAACCAATGTCTGTGCAGCCATTCAGTGAGACTTGGACAGACTGGAGAGCTGGGCAAAGAGGAACCTAATGAGGTTCAACAAAGATAAGTGCAGAGTCCTGCATCTGGGAAGGAATAGCAAACTACAGCAGTACAGGTTGGGAGGTGATCTGCTGAAGAGCAGCCCTATAGAGAAGAACCTGGAAGTCCTGGTGGACAAGTTATCCATGAGACAGCAATGTGCCCTTGTGGCCAAGAAGGCCAATGGGATCCTGGGGTGCATTAAGAAGAGTGTGTCCAGCAGATCGAGGGAGGTTCTCTTCCCCCTCTACTCTGCTAGAAAATCTTTAAAAATAGAAAAATTTTGCATTGTACAGTGACTAAGTTGTTCGTTTAGTTTTCATAATTACAAGCAACTACTTTAAGCATAGTCTTAGCATTTTAAGTAAAAACCTACAGGCTGTTTAAAAAAATATTGCAGACTTTCATCTGATCACAGTTGCGTAGCTATATAAACAAAAATGGATACCTGATGCTTCATACAAGGTGGAAGAGTCAGTATCCGGGCACTCAATTTCAACATGAAAACACTGTTTAACATAAATTTTAGGATAGGGAAAATTCAAACCATAAATACAGGCTCTTTGAATGCCTGCAAAGCAATGTTTAGAAAGCCAATGAATCCTGCTGTTTCACATCCAGAAAGTGAAGCTGGACTTCTTTGCTAGTGTTGTCATCTCATTTCTTCCCTGTAGCTTCCTTGCAGTTTCTGTGGCAAAATTTGGGAGTTTTGTTCTGTGTTATCCCCTTATAAAGTTACAGATTTCTCCAGTCACCCAAAGGCTGTTTTCTCCCTGACCTGCTCTTATGCAGCCAGGGCAGTCTGTCAGGGCATTTTTCAGCAGGGTAAAGCATATCTCTGCCTCCCTGAAAAGCAACCATTAAAAATGGGCCTTAACATCTGTGCCTGCTATTTATGTCTGGTACTCAGAAGTCATTAGTAATGGCTCTGCTGTGCAGTTGGAGAAAGAACCAAGAGTCACCTCAAAGGTCTGTATTAATCTTGCCTCATATTAATTAAAATACCTTTTGATTACTTGTCCTGGTTTGAGTTCTGTTCAGTGATTTTGCTTTTCAGCTCAGTCTTTTCTAAGCAACCACACCTTCTGAAGTTAACAGCATGTTTTCACAAAAAGTGTCTGCTTCCAGCTAGCAGTGATACCCTTTGATGTTTCTAGTTAGTAGCCAATACTGGTATGCACACCAAATCTTGTGTTCTGCATTGGTAGTGCAGAGTGAAAGGCTGCACCTGAGGGAGAAGTGGACAGTTTAGGTGATCCTAAACTGACTAGCCAGGTATTCCATTCCATATATGTCATATTCAGTATAAATCTGAGAGAACACGAGGGTGTCTCTTCTCTTCTTCCTCTTCTTCGATGGCCAGCATTTGAGGAAGACTCTATCCGTTCTGCCTTTGATCTCAATCCCTGAGTTCCTGAATCCACTTCCTGAATCTAGCTCCTGAATCTGGTTCCTGTCTGATGCAGAGTCCAGTCTGGGACTTCTGCCATTTTTTCTTCTCTTCTTACTCAGAAGAAAGAAAAATCAGGAAAAAAATGGAAGTTCCCTTGCATTCAATTACCACAACCCATTAGGTAAAATTCAGACAATTTACCTTTTAAGAGATTAGTGTATATAATAGAACTTTCAAAACACATATTGTTGTATTCATACTGCTTATAGAGTAGTAATATATTTACAGCTCTCTTTTTCATCACATTTGTCTTAAAGAAAAAAAGTAAGAAAAAGAAAACAGGCAAAAACTGACACATCATCTTCAAAGGCACAGCAAAAATGGATGTAGTAACTCACATCATATTAAAAACCTCTTAAAAAACAGAGCATGTATACATATGAATTAGGAAAAAATCACAACAAAACATGGCAGGAAAATAGAAACACTACCCTGAGACTAGAGGCCTCTATTATGTTCTTCACAGAGTAGATCAATGTATTTTTTATGCAAACATAATACTTACTTACAAAGTTGTAAGTCCTGCAATTGACTTTGTATAGACTGATTCAGCTGCTGTCTTGAAGCATCATTGACTTCAATTGACTCCCATGTGGAGTCAGTTGCAGAATCAGAGACTCTGGTAATGACCACACTATAAGGGCCTGAGTCCTTGTCCATTAAACTGAGTGTGAGATTTTTCATCTGAATTAGTGGATTTCAAATCTGAGTCTCAGTACAGGTAGATAAGAAAGCACAAGTAGTTTGAATACATACTTTAAAAATTCATTCATCTCTGTTATGGGAAAGGAAATAAAAAGGGATGCAAGGAAGTCTTACATTCTAAACGCCTGAATTAACCTGAAAAAGGGGTAAGGTTTGGGGTTTGGTTTGTTTGTTGTGGGTTTGTATTATTGTGTTGTTGTTTTTCTTTTTCCTGAGTATTAAAGCATTAAAGTTCTTCTCTTCTACTGTGGTTATGTGCAGTACATTTTACCTTAAGAAGACCCACTCGCTTTGTACATTTACAGTGCGACTCAATGTTAATTAAAGTCAGTCAATGCAACTGAAACAATTATAGGCTCTTGTTTGGATTTAAATGTTCCACCACTGAACAGTTACAATTAAACACAATTAAGTTTTCTGTTTACATAAGCTACATTTCTTGACACTATCATTTTTATGGCTTTACAGTGGGAGGGAAAAATTTGCTATAGTCCCCAGATTTCCTCATATGTTTTCACCCTAAATCACTTTTACAATAAGAAACACTGATTGCAACGTTTGCTTTGATAAGAGCTAAGAGTCTTTAAGTTTTTTATCTTGCAGGCATTAAGATCTTCTTTCAGTGAACCTGGATCTCATTGGAAGAATTACCTATTTCAAAAGCTTATTAACACTAGTTCTTTCCTTTAAGTAAGCAAAACAGATTTTTTAAAAGCCAAGAACAGAGTGAAATTAACATACAGCAAACATTTGTATTTCTTGTGTTATTCCAAATGATTTTTAAATTTTTTCTCCTCACAGATTTCTGAATTTGTGAGATGCTTGAGGCATTTTTACCTACACTTACTCTGTGCAATAAATATAACACATGCATTTATAAAAGATAGATACAGTAAATGTGGAATATTCATATTGATTATTTGTAGATTACTGCATTCCAGAAGCCTTAATGTCTCAGTTTTATGCATGCTGAGGGGAGGTGTTTTCAATTTTTATAGCTATACACCTCTGAGGAAGCAATTGTCCCTTAACCTTATCAAGCTGTTGCTGCTGGTGTTAAAATTGTGTATGTCTTACACTTACAGAGCAACCAGCCGGGCCTCCAGAACCAGGATCTGCTGGTGTTCAACCATATGTCTGCAATAGTTTCACTCTCAGCTGCACAAGGATGGTGTGAGACCAGCAGCCAGGAGAATGCTGGAAGTCTTTTTTCCTCCAAGCTAGAGCGACCCTGAGCATAAAAACTAGGAATCATGGATGAGGAAAAGCAAATTGTTCCAAAAGGAACAATTGTTGCACCACCAAAGCTAGCACGCTACAGCAGAGGGGTCTGACTGGCACAGGTCACTGAGACCACACGAGAATTCAGACCCCAGGAGATAGCCAGGCTAGGTGAGAATGAGGGAAGGAGACCAAGAACTCCATGGAAGATCTACTACATGCAATGACATATTAACTCTTGTAGGAAAAAAAAAAAATTCTGAGATAAGCAAAACCTGGCTTTTTATGAATCTGAATGCCAACACCTGATCATTTCACCAAGGACTATTATTATGGCATTTATAAGAATGTAACACTTCTGAGACCTTTTTTCAGTGAAGTTCAGTTGAGTCCTGATGTTACAAATGTAGCAACAATGCAGTGAATAAATAAGCCTCATCTCCTTGCAAATTGCATGGGGTTACTAAACTCACCCAGGCAGAGAAGGACCAAATTAATGATGCATAGGCCTCATAGATTCCAGTAGTTCCTAACATTTAAATGCTTGACTTTGCAACTTGAATAATGCTTAATGCAGCAGTTCTTTGTGCTGCATTTATAATACACCATCATTGTGAAGTTTGAATGCATTAACCAGATTAAAATGAACAGTTGTTGTCAGTGACACAAATCAAACTTCTCTAACTACTGATCTTAAAAGCAACAGATACAGACCAAGCTTCCTAAGCCTTCTCTCGTATTTTTGCAGTGTAAGGCATTATTTGTTTGCTGCCTTTGTTATATACAATATACTCTTGGAAAGGCAGGTTGCAACTGTATGTTCTGTATCAATCACATGAAAACAGTTTGGCTGATATTTTCACTTGCAGTTGAACTCTCTAGAGGATCAGAGCTATGAGATCAAAGCAAACTGAAAGAAACCATAAAAATGGTGTTGCACATCAACAACTTGGTAAAACACAGAAGCTGTCAAAGCTGGATACAACTACAATGTCAATGGGAAGAAGGGATGATGAGGGGTGGCACAGCTGGTACATACAATTCAAAATACACTCTATAGAGTCAGGGCTAGTGAAGGTTACTTCTTCTTGCCCATTTCATAAAAATCTACTTTATTCTTGTCTCTGAGAATAAGACGAAGGAACTCAGTCATCTACCCTAGACTCGGGTAAAAAGGGACTGCTGAAAAATGTATTATGGGAGAATAAAAAGAGTTTTCCTAACAGCTTCAAAACTCCAAGCTGGGATGAGAAAACTAGAAATGCATTACCTGGAAAGGATGAGTCATCTCATATTTTACCAAAAAAGTAAAGACATATTCCTGGTTTGGAGTGGTAAAATATGTTAATAACGATGCTTTTGCTAACAATGTGAAAGTTTAATTTTAAAAGGTACATGTAAAGTTAAAGATAAAAATATGCAGACAGATAAATGGACTGTTCTAGATGAAACTGGAGTGGAATTAAAAATAGTATATGACTGTAGTCAGTGTAGAGACACTTTTCATGAGATATTTATTCTATGTACTAATGGACACTTGTAGTCCTCCTCTAATGCTATCAGCTTTGACCATTTATCAGCATCTGGACTACACAATCTAATAAAACCCCCCAAAAAAAACAACAAAACCAAAAACCCCAACCAAGCAACCAACCAAAAACCAAACCAAACAACAACCAACCAAGCAAAAAACAGAACATGAATGTCAGAGCCAGAGGGAATGTTTATCCATTTTGTTAAAGATTCTGCATTTATATTTTGGCAGTAGCTCTGTTTATTTAATTCCTTTAAAAAAAAATCTAGCTAGTTACCTATAATATATATATATATATTTTTTTTTGGAAAATAAACTTGAGAAGTTACATATGTAACAGCAACTTTGAAAAACTCTGTGGGTTGCAAAACACATACACCTTTTCTGAATCTGATATTTCTATACTTGTTTTTTTCTAACCATACAACTACTTCAGGACAGTAGTATTTGTGCTTCTTCTGAAAAAGTTTATTACTGTACTGAAAATATGGGGGAAGGATATTTTCAGGATTGTATAAATTCCACCTTTATTTCCAATACAAGAACAAGCAAAAAAAGGTCAAGTGACACCTAACCTATTGTCATCCATTAACTCTCAGAATTCAGAGTAGAATGGACTTCAAGAATGGACAGTTAGGAAATGGGGATTGACAAAGTCGATTTCAGTCTAGTATAGACTGAAATCTCTAGGCTGTGTCTATAGTCAGTGGAGTAAGAGAGTCTCCTATAGAGGATGATTCAGAGCAGATGCCTAATTTAGCTCATCTGACTCACCCTCCTCAGAATGAATCAGCAGGCACTCTTGACCAACATTATGCTAGAAAATTGAAAATGCCTTTCCTCTACCTGAGCACATATGACGCACACTATTCCCAATCAGAAACAAATTTATAGTCTCTACAGTACTTACTGTAATCTGTTTAAAACCATGTTTTCCTCTGAAAAACACTAGAAAGGAGATGAGATTAAGAAATGAACAAAAGAGTAAGACAAAGCATAAGACAGTTAAACCGCTGGTCAAAGTCATTTATGGGCATAGCTGAGACAGGAAAAATGTGATCAGGTATAAACTCATTCCATTGATTTATCTCTTTAAGTTATAAAATCTGCTGAATGTGAACAGGCAACATCCTTAGTCAAATGTAATCTTGTGGGAGTAAAAGCTGTGATTTCCTTTGTGAACATGGGAAGTGCTTCGTGAGCCATACGCTTGTCTGGAAGGTGAAGCTAGTTCAGAATGTTAATTTCAAGTGGAAAAAAAAAAATCAGTCACATACAACAGCTTGGTAGGAACAAAGGTGACAGACAGAAAAATAACCATAGGTACCCACTTTATTTGCCACTGTTTTCATGCCTATTTTTTTCCAGAGGGAGGAAGGGAAAGAGATACTCTTGAAGTATATAAAAAAACAGGAATTACCAAGGATGAGATTTTTATGCTTTAGTGATTCATAGCTATATCAACCATCTATGAAAACCTTATGTAAATTAGAATTGGTGACCTTGGGAAAATTCAACTAAGGAGACAGATTTCTCTGAAAGAAATCACCCTCAGAGTTGACTGGAATTGTAATACCAGACAGCAAGCTTATTTGAGAACTCACTTTGGCAGTTTTTCAAATGTACGTCAATACATATTGTAAAAGGAAATCCCCTTGAAAGATTTCATCAGTATTAGCATTCATAAAATGTATAAACATTATTTCACACAATTTTCTTAACTTTTAGAGAAGACATTAACATATATACAAAGCTCTTCCTTTAGAATTGTTTTAACTAATCTGTAAAGAGAGCCACAGATCAGTTCACACAACAGCATTACAAATACTGATCTTAGGGAATATTTTACAAAATCATTTTGCCAACCAGCTGTAGTCCTATTTTGCCATATGACTGGAATTATGAACGAGTCTGCATACTTTACACCTACAGAGTAGTACTATAATATTCTGTTATGTTCACTATATCTGAACTAGCGTTAAAGCAGCTTGGTTCCTGCTCTCTGGCTAGAAATAACCTGAAGGCTCTAGTTAGACAATAGTTAGATATATTTGCTTTGCTCTTTAGCAACATAAGTATAATTAAGTGGCAGTGGCAACTGAGAGCTAGACACACTTGGATTAAGTACATGCTGAGAAGGGAGCATACTTTTTTCAGCACTTTTTGAAAGGCTACGTTGTCTATTTCAAACACGTTCTTTAACATTCAGCAATCATTGTGAGTCATTTCAGCACACATTTACACACACATCAGCCACCTGTTTTAGGTCCTCTGCTCCTTTTTCAACTCTGTTCTCTGTCACTGCCACATCATCCTCTAGGCAATGTACTCAGCATGAAATGTGAGTGGTACCTTTTGGTATGAGAGAGGGGAAGGACTGTAGCTCGGCATTGCTGCACCATAACATTTGTGTATATGCCTCATAGCATCTCATCAGGTGATGACATTGCATTTTTGCATCATGTAGTCACATTCTGATGCACATCATCACACCATGATGCTACATTTCAATGCAAATTCACCTCAGGAGGTCTGAAATAAAACAGTGGTGTTTCTAGATGTCCCGAAACCTGGGAAATTGAAAATTTTGATATAGAGCTTTAAAAATTGGGACTGCAGTTCAAGTATTACCGAGTTCATTGATCTTATAACCAACATTACTTTATACATTGAACAATTCATCCATCAGCAGTGCGTAGGAGTTCAATATTACTTAGGGAATGATATTTTAGTTGCTTGCTTGCATTTGGCTCACTAGCTGTCATGAGCCAAAATAAACCAGAATACCAAGCAAACGGTAGTTGTCTTGAACACTCTGCATGACTCATTTAAAATCATGGGTCCATTATCTAGCTAACAGTTTAAGCTTTGTTCCTACTTTAATGTGAGTCTAGGCATAAAATTGCAGGAGAGACTTACTCCACATGTTGTTGAAAGGAATCCTTATCAATTTGTGTTTGTTTCTACCAGGTTAAACTCCCAAAGGTGTTACAAATGATGCTCAAAGGGTGCAGAGAAGGGTCAACTTTGTGTTATAAGACACATAAGACTTCAAAAACCCTAGAAATGCATTAGTAAAACCCAGTTTAGGATTTAGCCATCTGTTAAAAGAAACTGAAGGGACATTTCCTCTGTGCTCACTGTATAGTATTTCCTTATATGGCTTTATTGACCTGTTTTTCACACCATATTTGCACAGGAACTTGAGATGGAGAGACCTTCTAAGAGACCCTGGACACTTCATGGAAGACTATACAGAACCAAACCCCATTGAAAATACACTAAGATTGTTTTAGGGTGTAAGGTAATGATAGGACTAGAGGGAATGAAAAAAAATAGAAATGGGTAGATTCAGATTGGATGTTAGAAGTTGTTCACCATGAGGGTGGCTAAACGCTGGAACAGGTTGCCCAAGGTGGTAGTAGAAGCCCCATCCCTGGAGGTTTTTAAGGCCAGGCTGGATGTGGCCCTGGGCAACCTATCTAGTGTGAGGTGTCCCTGCCCATGGCAGGGGCATTGGAACGAGATGATCCTTGAGGTCCCTTCCAACCCTGACAATTCTATGATTCTATGATTTAAGCAGCTTTAAACCATGTTATTTAAGCAATCCCATTGTAAGCTGTGCACGCCTTGCACACAGGGGGATCTGCACCTTGCTCACAAATGCAGAAATTGTTCCTGGTTTGGTTATAGACATCCTCTGTAACTACACAAATATCACTACTCTGTGTGCCTTATAGCACTACAGGAACCCAAGGCAAGACAAAAATGACAGTGAAAGATATTTTTTCCTCCTGTCTTAATGTCTTCTCTGTTCTGTAAAAAAGAGGGTTACAGTAATTTCTCCAATTTTAACACTGGGAAAGTAATCATATATCTACAATGAGTGATTCTGTAACCTGAGGTTAATTAGGGACTGTGTGCCAGAAATTACCTACAAGCAAAGATACTGATCATTCCTGTAGATTATTCACTTTAAATGTATCTGCTACTAAACACATCCAAACAGACATTCAAGTTTAGCAGCTGTTTCAGTTTCTCTTGCAAACAGAAACTTGAAAGGACTATTCATCCTACAGTTTCAAGGACTGTAAAAGCAGACAGCCCTAGACACA
This sequence comes from Indicator indicator, assembly GCF_027791375.1. Classification (NCBI taxonomy): domain Eukaryota; kingdom Metazoa; phylum Chordata; class Aves; order Piciformes; family Indicatoridae; genus Indicator; species Indicator indicator. Next base: position 15,208,280 of record NC_072011.1, on the reverse strand, counting down.
CAAGCAGAAATAGTTAATGTTTGGAACCAGACACCAAGTGATACTGAAAGCTTAGAAAGATTTGTATAGGCAGAGAAATTGAAAAGATTTCTTTATGTTCTTATTCATCATAGGGCCTAAAAAAGTTTGCCTAATTTCATTTTTTCTTTTTTCCTTTTTTTTTTTGTTTGTTTGTTTTGTGGTTGTTCCTGTTTGTTTGTTTGTTTGTTTTTTGTGGGGTTTGGTTGGTTGGTTGGTTTTAGCAAATTTCTGGAAAATAATGAGGTCAGAGACTGGAGAAGAAGTATACTTTGCAGTAACCAGTCCTGATCTTCAATCTTACCAGTAAGTGAGGCAAAGAAAAAGGAGGAGGTAGAAGTATCTTACATTAAAGCTACATCAAACTTGTTTATGGTGTGGAAAAGAGAGCTATACCACTTAAAACTCCTTCACACTTGCTTTTTGGATTACACACCTTTTAATACACGTTAGGGTCTGTTTCTGCTCTATGGTATGTTGCTTAAAAGTGTCAGAAACAGGTATTCAGGAACTGCGATTTTCATTAAAAAGCTGTCATGCCCGTATGTGTTTAAAATTAGAACATAAACCAGAGTTTAGGTTTTTCAGTTGAGCAAGGAAAGACAGAGAAAAAAAGTCTTCCCAATGGTTTGTCCAGTTTTCAAGCAATACAATCACCAAAGCAACCTACATGGTGATGAATATCCATCCTCTGCAGACACTGTCTGGCAGCACAAGTGTGGTCACCATTTACACCAAAGTATGTCTATAGAGATAAAACCACTCTAGGTACAAGAGTGTGAATGAAGGAAGAAGAAGGAAACAAAAGAGCATAAATTACCAAGACTGCTGACCTCAGTGCAGACAGGGCATCCAAACTCTGATTTACCCAACTTAACTAACATTGCCTAATAGAGAAGCTATATATAAGCTTCTGGAAAGTCATAATATTTTTTTTCTTTCTTTTTTTAACACCCTCTTTGTTTAGAAATAGGAATAGAAGTCTTTAGCAAGGCTCTCTTCCTCCTACAAGACCATCAGTTCAAGAACCATCATTGCAGACCATTCCTTTTCCTGTCTTTTCTCAGCAACAACCCCTCTTCCAAAGATTCCATTTGAACTCTTTCACTGGTTAATAAATTGTTTTGTGTGGAATTGCAGCTAATTCCACTACTGTTTGCAAAAAAGGTCAGGGATTATTTTTTTCTCCAAGTACTACAATTGTAATTGGCAGCTGTTGCTCTCATCCTGCTCTGAACAAAGATTGCACATGCTTCATAAAATAAAATTTAAGATTTAATTGGTGGAATTTTCTTTTTTAGTAACTAAGAAAAAAAAAAAGGTTCTTTGTCTAAATGGTCTCTCCTGAAGGTGCTAGCATCTTCGAGTTGTATCTAATTGTCACTTAATGGAAGGTAAAACCATCCACCCCTAATATTCTGGGTCATAAGGGCCAATATGGTGAGCTAGCAGCACCTACATAATATGCTGATGAAGTGCTCTGACTCATGCTAAGCAAGTAGGTCAGAAGAAAGAATCCTTGTATGCTTATGTGAGGTTATGGTCACTGTCTATTAGGGGTATCTCCCATCACAGCTCTGGACCTAATGAAGCCACAGCACTGTCTGGACTTCTGCAGTTATTAAAATGCTCACTGCCCAGAAGGAATGCATAAATCTGCTGTTAATGCAGGGCAATCAGGGAATCCACATTCCCATTCCCAATTATATTTGAATGGGATAAGAATCAGTATAATTAGCTGACCTAGTAGGCTAAGTCTTCCTCGTTTTCCCTTGCTCCCCTAGACAACTCCTCCTCCCCAACATTCAAGCACACATTTTTATTTCATAAGGCTATTTGCAAGATCAGTAGCCTTTCTCCTCAGGTTGTTAGTACATGTGGCTCCATTTTAATTGGTTAACTTGTGCACATTAGCATCACCATCGCCCTGCGACTCTGCTGCAAATATGCCTCGCCTGAATTCATGATCTTTATTTGGTGTGCTATTAATCATCCATTATGTTTCTGAAATCTGTGTTCATGTTGCAAATAATATAATGCCTCTATTATGGCAAAGCAGCAGCCCTGGACAGAGGCATTTTGGGTCACATGTCCAGTAGCTCTCATTTCTTAAGACAGTAGAGAGAGACTATAAATATGAGTGTCGTATTCAGCATTGTGTTCTTGTTCACTGCAGCTTTCTTTTTTTAGACTTTGCTGCAGTTCCTGTAAGGAGCTGTGTGACTTTCTCACCTCATGTTCATTTGTACACATTGGAAAAAAAGCAGGCAGTAACAGTTTTGTGCCCAATCCATGCAGGGTTAAAAAAAAAAAAAAGAAAAAGAAGAAATTGTGACAGGAAAAAAAATTTTTTTTGGACACTGTGTAAGAGAAACATTGGGAAGACAGAGGTTTTGTACTGCATGCAACACAAAAAAAAAAAAAAGAGTGGGTCTTTTTCTACACTAAGCCATATTTCACAATGACAAGCAAAGACTGGACAGTAGCTGAGATTTGAACATCACAGCAGTATTAATCAATCATGCATCAGATAAATACATTTTAAAGTGTGTATTAAATACAGGCTTGAGCTCATGCAGACTGCCATACAGTATTTCATTCTCAGTGTGCTCTTTTCTTACCAGCAGAGACTTCTCTGTTCCTCAGCTGTGTTGCTTAAACTGCTTCCTTTCTGCAAAACAATTTTGGAATTTCTCCTAAACCTATTTTTGAAAGTTGAAGTTTAGGTCAAATGCAAATATGAATATAGTTTTATACTGCATGCATAATTTGTAGTCTGTGTGGAACTGACTCATCTATCTTCTCTATCTGGCACTCATGTGATGAGCTCTCCTGCTAAGAGTGACCTATTCATCCTTCAAATAAACATTCACAGAGGAAGAAAAACAATATGTACAGTTCCAAATAAGGAAGGACATGATGTGCTTTATGTGAAATACTCATGTCAGTTCTGTCAGCTGTCTTTTGAATTAAAAGACTTATTCAGAAAACATTCAGAGATAGTGTGCCATACCTTCTGCATTTGAGCAGATCAAAACTCATAAATATCTGAATTTAACTCTTGATGACACATGGGCAGTTAAGACAATGTCTTGGCTCAGTATTCTTAAGCAGAATGCTTTGAATAAGTAAGAAAACGTTCACATAAATTTTACAGATTGAGGATTTATGGTCTAGTGGCAAACAAAAGGGTATTACAGCCTTAACTGACTTAAGTATTTACTACTTATAAATATTTTCACAAATTATTTTATGTGTATGATCAACACAATATAGCAAGCCTGTCAGATAATGCTTCATCTACAAGACATTACTCTTCCACTAGTGTGCAAGATTTGCAGCAGAAATCTTGTTACATCCAATAGAAGACTAAATTATGAGTATTCACACAATATGTGCACATAACATAGGACTAGAATTTTATATGTTTTAAGTAATCTTGAAGACACCAGACTTATAGAAATCTGGTGAGAGCCACAAACAAATGGTGTGGCTGAGAGTAGTTTTAAAAACAAACAAACAAAAACCAACAAAAACTTGAGCATTTCTAATCAGCGAATATTAAAATAACTTCTTGCCTTTGGATGATTATAAGAAAATTAACATCTAGGAATAGAACAAAATACTTCCGTTTTCTGTTGAATAAAAAAGACTGTATGCAACAAGTATTGAAATAATCTGTCAGCATTGTCATTTCTACCTGACAAATACAGGTGATGAAAAGGAAGACAAGGCTTCTTTATTTTTTGGCTCAGATAAACTACCATGCCTTTCCATTTCTTTTTCCTTTACAAATGAACCCTGAATCTAGAGGTCAGAGTTGGTTCATTTTATCATATGTTTTACACCACCAGAATAGAGTTGGCCACATGAAATCAATGGTGACATTCACACAAACCTATAGCCTTCTGATCCTACCCTCACTATGAGGCAAAACCATAAGAGTTTATGTATTCACAGTGGTGTAACTAAGAGTGTAGTAAAAATATGAGAGACACTACAAGTGTCCTGATAGACCTAATCTGGCCAGCAGCAACTACATTATTAAAAATACTGAATACAATATCTAAACTAAAACAAAATCTTGGCTCAGATATAGGGGGTGCTCACAGGGATGGACACTGCTCATGGTGGTGAAATAACAGCTTTCTTTTTCTTAACTGATAAGCAGAACAAATTTGAGCTGGAAATCAATAGGAAAATGTATATGTCACTGTTATTTAATAATTTTATAGACTTAGATATTTTCCAGGTTGCTTTTTGCCACTTTACGCATTGTGAAAATCTTTTTTACAGGCAGACACAGTGAAATAATCTAGATTACTGGATTGGAAATTTAGAGAAGCAGATTTAATGTTGCAGTTCATTTGATCTTAAATTTTACTTTTCCTGAGCTTGTTTTGCAGATAACCATCAGTGGTGGTTGTGACACCGCTGGTGGTTTTGTGTGTTTCACTTTGTTATGGGATCTTGGAACATCACACTCTACCTCTTAGTGTCACTAAAACAGCTTCCTCTGAGACTGCATATATCTCCTTACTCATTTGATTTTTTTTTAATTTTTTGTTTTTTAGTAAAATATAGTGTGATTTAGATGACTGATGAGAAGAAGGGTCAAGGAAAAGGGTTGATTGTATCTCTTCTTTTTTCAGTACAGCTGACAGAGGATAAAGAACAGAATAATAAGGAGTAAAGTTTCATCTCTGTGGTGTTTGGAAATTAAATATTTTTGCTCATCAGAAATCAGAAGTAGTTATTGGTTCAAACATGAAATGCATTATTGGAATAACTCTTAAATTGTGATTTCAGTTCTGTGTTTGAGATGTGGTTGTATATAGTCACTATGGTGGAGAAACCTCTATTGAAACCTGTGAGGGTCAATCATAAGGAAGCCAAAAATTATATTCTAATATTGTTACTGGCACAAACTGAGGAGGTTATTTAATGGGACATTGTCTGAACAGCCCAGACCAGAAAACAGTTCAGGCAAATTAACGTCTGCTGCAGTGATCATGATAACAGGAATAGAAAAATATTGTGTTATGTAGGAATCCACTGCAAACATTTTAAAGGTACAATGAATACAAGTGACTTAAGCAAAGAATACAGCAAGTTATATACCTAACCCAGAAATGAGTCTTTGTTAAAAGCCACTAGATGTTAACTGTTGTTGTCAGCTTCAGGATGACTATAATCTAACAGCTGCAGCTAATAATCTGGAGCAAAACAGTCTCATGAGTTTTTTGGGTGAGAGGAGGAGAATATTTTTTTCAATGAACTCCTATGGCAAATGGCAGCTACATTACATAGAGGGAAAGTCTAACGTAAAAAATAAGTCACATAAAGAACACAATAACTGATGCTGCAGCAGGGCAACAATCAGCCTATATTGGTCTATGGCTTAAAGGAAGAACTACCCTGGTCCTTCTGGGGTGTTCCCGTGATATCACAGCTCAGCACAAATTCAGACCTTTTCTCTCTTCCAGTTTGCCTGAGAATTTCCAGTGGTTATTCACAAAGTCTTGCCTCAGTGATCAAGGTGAATCATGTCCAAACTGGATATTAGCTGTCCCAGCCTATCATCCTTCTAAACAATACTTGCAGATAAAGTGAAGGAAATAGTTGCAGACTGTATGCAGTTGCATGACAGTCAAAGAGATTGCTATACTGAAGTAAATGTATGATTGTTACAGTTTAGTACTAGATTCCAGTTGTGAACAGAATTTTCCAAAGGATTCAGATAGTCTGAGAGGGGTGGACTCCTCAGAGTTCATATTACAATAAAAGATAAATCTATCTCACTCAATTGGTCTGAAGAATAGCTTATATATTGCAGAACTAGCCTATTATCTCTCTCTTGCTGCTCCTGCCTGGGTTTCAGACCTTTGCTACTCTCCCTCTGACCTTGTGGGTTGTGTGTTTTGACTTCTGTAAGGTACAGGGAGTGGTGAGGGAGTGTGAGTGGTTGTATAGCCTTCTGGGCCCCTTTGTCCCCAGGGTTGAGGGGGGAGGGCTGTGCTGTTGTTAAGATGTACATATAGATGTAAATATACCTTGTACACATTTATTAGGTTTTATACTTTTATATTTAGTCTCTTTTTTAAATACAGTTCCATTTTTGCCTCCAAATTCTGAGTATGGTGCATGTGCTTATTGGGGCAGATTTCCAAAGAAAGTTGTTGGGGGGGAGAAGGGGAATCCAATCTATTCCAACCCATAACAATGATATATACATAATCTAGGTATCTGGAAGCCTCAACAGTTACTTATCAACCTCTGTTGGAGTATGACATATTTCTCAATGTTGAGACCCACACAGGATTTTGTGGCTTTCATTTTAGATGTTTGTGCTTAATATTTTTGTGAATCAATTTAGAAAGACAGCAAAATGTCTCTTTTCCAAGTCTGTATGCTACATTAGGTTTTCTTGACATGTCTGATCACTCTGTATTCCCTCTGCAGGGTCTTGTAGGAATGGTAGGCTTCCAGAAGTGTGTGTGTGTGTACTAGTACAGCTAGAGAAAACTGGAAAATCTATGTGATTGGGGGCACTTTTTGTCTTGAAATAATTCACTTGGGTTTGTTTATGTTTCTCTCTTCCTATATAGCAGCTCTTTCCACTCTTTTGTGATTTTGAATGTGAAGTAACTAGAGTCAGCTTCCAAGGAAAGGTTTTCCATAGTCTTCATGGCATCTAGATGGCATCAAGGGCAGTTATGAGGCTTTGTCCTTTCAGAGATGAGGGCAAAGAGATCTTTGGGAATTTTGTTGGAAATTTTGTTAGAAATTTTCTTCGTTTTGCCAAGCAGTCTTTTATATTTTCACCTTTCCTACTCCTCCACTTTTTCTGCCTTTCTAAAACCTTCTTGGACACTGCTGCACTGAGATGTGTTAAGTGCTTGTTGCTACAGTGTTGTAGCTCCTCCATCTTAATCAGTTTATGCTCTCAAACTATATCTTTCAGTCATCTGGTTACAAGCAGCATTTAAAGTACCTCCAAAGACTGTTTTTCTGTTGTGTACATGGACACTAAAAGCTCAAGGTATTTCAAATACTGGGACATTGTGAACCTTTTCTGTGTAACACAAGCAGAGCTTCAGTGCCAACTTTAGCTCAACCTGTTGATTGCTTATAGGATATAAGGCATGAAAGAGGCAGAGCAGAACACAACATTGAAGGCTGCGAGAGAGTTTCAGTGAATCCTGGAGACAGGAATAGGAAACGTACCCCAGGGACCAGTAAGTGAAGGTGGCAAACAGATATTGGAGAAGGAAGTGAAAAAGATGAATCATGGGAATGACAGCAATTGGAAAAAAGTAAGTCCTCTTTTGGACAAACTGTTAAAATGCCTGTCAGTCTGAATGACTAACTTGGTAAAGAAAGAGAGTGAACTTAGCTGCAATATTTACAAATATCATACTACTGCTATTCCTTTATCTATCCTGCAAAAAACATAGTCAGCATCTGCACACCTACAGCTGTAATGCTATGATTCTCAGAAGGAACTGGCAACATGAGAGATAGCTTTTCTTTTGTCTTCTACAAGAAAACATAAACCAGCTACAAGAGAAATTAACAACTGAATTTATAAATGTTTATGCTTTATAGAACAACCTACTTCCTTCTTGTAAGTGACTATTGACTTTACTCGGTGTGTCTGAAAGCAAATCATGCCATACAAGCAAAGGATTAGGTTATGTCAATCTTCTATGTTGATATGAAGTGCTCACAGCTATTTCAGAGGATTGTCTGCTCTGAACTTTCTCATCCTGGGGTTGTAGATTGTCGCCATGAGCCCAACAGCATAAAAAGAGACTCCTGTGGTGAAAATATCCACACAGATAGATGTGTTTCTAGGACCTCATTCTGTTTGCTCACTTTTTATCCTAATTAATTCACCAATTAATTCCCGGCAGTGTCTGAGGATCTCATGCATAAGACTTAGTGTGTCAGTGGTCCACCGCTAAACATCTGCAGATGGCAGATTGAGAAAAATATTGATTTTCAATGACTGAAATTTGTTGTTCAATGCAGCATTAGCTTCATAACCATTCCTTCCTCACCTGTATATGACCACAAGGACCTTGTCTGTTCTAAGCAGTCAGGAACAAGACAGTGAGACAATTCATAGGTGCAGTTTACTCTCTAAGTAGGAAGGAGACTGGAAAATAAAAGGACTACACACAGCTGTCAGGAAAAGTACAGCCCCTTTCTCCCATAGACCACTCTCATGAATGCAAAGCAGAAAGAAGGGGGTAGATAAGCTGCAAAGAACAGGGTGGACAAGCTGCATGATGCACCCCACCACAGGAATGCTGGGAGGGATGTCCTTTACCAGTGGCTCTTCACAGCACCCTTCCCTGGCATAATGCAACTCACTTATGCCTATCACTGTAACAATCATCACTATAATAACATGCCAACATTTCTTTTTCTGAAAATTTTTGTAATAACTTGGAATTTATATAGGAAGGAGTTTCTACCCTAGAGATGACAGGAAAAAAAAGAAAAACAGAAAAAACCAACAGCAACAAAACCCCTTATTGGCAAAGAAGCAGAGGAAGTTACTACACATATTAAATAATTAATAATAATATAAAAAATGGAGATGTGTTCATCAAAGACAAAAAGTACAACTGGAAACTCTGACTTCTCTAGAGGATATTTGTGCCATCACAGAATCACAGAATGGTAGGGATCAAAAGGGACCACTGGAGATCATCTAGTCTAATCCCCTGCTAAAGCAAGTTCTCCTAGATCAGATTGCACAGGAATGCATCCAGGCAGGTTTTGATAGTCTTCAGAGAAGGAGAGCCCAGAACATTTTGGGGCAGCCTGTTCCAGTGCTTCTGATATATCAAATCCAGTATGTAATCTGGAATCTTTGAAAAATGTTTGAAATTGAGAGAATGATTATTCTCCCCATAAGAAACATTCTTCATGAGGCAAATCAGATCTCTGCTCTGAAGCTTAGGGGTCATGCTTCATCTTTTAAGGAAAAGAAGGTTCTAATGAGCCAGTAAAACTGCAGACATTCTCATTATCTATTTAAATGGATAATCACTCTTTGAATCCCACTGAGCTTGGTGGCATCTTGTGGCAGTGAACTCTATAGATCCATTCTATGTTGACTTACTCTACTTTTTAATAAATCAGACATAAATAAGGAAATCAGTAGTTCTCCTCATGTAAGAACATTATTAAAATCTGAAGGTTAGCTCTGAAACCTGATTAACTTGGCAGCTCTTCAGAACAGCATCATTAAAGACAGAATAGATGAAAAAAGAGGGGGGTGGGGAGCAAACATTGCTAAATGTTGATAACAATCTTTATCTATTGGCTCCCTTTAAATCGTATTTAACATTTGTTGAAGTATTTATCATACTTCTAGAAGTCTTTTAGACTTCTGGAAAGGAACTTCTGCTTTCAGTTTATATCTCCATTGTGGTTAGGTCTCCCCTTTCTAATAAAGTCTTGTCCACACCCTGTTAATATATCAAAACAACAGTACACATTTCCAAGGAAATGTGCCTTGGTATTTCCATTGAACAGGGCATCTCAGAATTTCTCACTGGGTATTTCAACTTCAAGCAGCTCTGCCTATGATGTCTCCACACTTTTCTGCTACTAAATAATCAATCTCTGCATAAAGAGTTAGTACCAACCTACTAAGTTTAAAAGTTTAAACTAGAATGAACAGCAAATCAATAAACCATAAAAATTTCTCCCACTTTCAGGTTTAATTAAACAGTCATTTCAATAACTGTGTTGGCAGCCAATATTGCTACGTTGCTGTTTCTAAGGCCAGAATGGTCTCTAGATTGAGAAAGATACAACAGTTCGTTTTTGGTTATAAGTATGAAGATTTATGTGCCAGAAGATCGGCACTTCTACTAAGTAACGAACTTCTCTCAAAAATCTGATTTCCTCTCACACCGCACAAAAAAAATGATGAAAAGCACTGCCTAAATTGACACACTCCTTCATTTAAACTACAGGCATAAATGTGATGTATGAAGCAGTTCTTCCATAGCATTAATTTCACATAATGGATACATATGTCTCAGCAGATATTCCTGTATCTTCTAACTTCAAAACTGAGATATTTATCATTGGCAGAAGTGCTTCAAACCTTGATACAAATAAAACTCACAGAGACAAGGTGCCCCCAGAGGGATGGTCTTAGAATCATAGAATCATAGAATCAGTCAGGGTTGGAAGGGACCACAAGGATCATCTAGTTCCACCCCCCCTGCCATGGGCAGGGACACCTCACACTAGATCAGGCTGGCCAGAGCCTCATCCAGCCTAGCCTTAAGCACCTCCAAGGATGGGGCCTCAATCACCTCCCTGGACAACCCATTCCAGGCTCTCACCACTCTCATGGTGAACAACTTCTTCCTCACGTCCAGTCTGAATCTCCCCACTTCCACCTTTATGCCATTCCCCCTAGTCCTATCACCACCTGATATCCTAAAAAGTCCCTCCCCAGCTTTCTCGTAGCCCCTTTCAGATACTGGAAGGCCACAATAAGGTCACCTCGGAGCCTTCTCTTCTCCAGACCTGAACAGCCCCAACTCTCTCTGTCTGTCCTCATAGGAGAGGTGCTCCAGCCCTCTGATCATCTTGGTGGCCCTTCTCTGGACACGTTCCAGCATGTCCATATCCCTCTTTGTTCCCTTCAAGAGTTCAGCAGCAAGAAGGGCATAAATTTATGTACCAAAGGGAGACTACTGGGAGTTAGGAGATGGGGAGATCAAGACTTAGTCACATTGCTTCAAGACTGCATTTTCAGGGAACTCAAGTCTATGACAGAGCATGGTGCACCTGGGATCCCTGTTCTTCCCATTCCTGTTTCTGGGATGTGTGGAACCAAGCCAAAAACTGACTTCAGGTAGCCCAGGAGGGCTACGCCTAATTCCAAAGTATGAGCCTGAAGTTGTGCAAAAAGCATGATAAGGCTCTGTTCCTCCAGAGTGCTGCTGGTCATAGGGAAGACCGACATTGACCAGCCCATGTGAACAGTTGCAGTAGTCAGCAATGTGGAAATTTACCATATTTGATCTTAAGAACAAGCTTATGCTGACATAAGCATGTCTATACCTGTAGTTCATGTGATCCCACAAATGCAAGTGTTAACATCTGTAAGCAGTTCACTAACTGTCCAGGAGAAGGTTCGCACAGCTGAAAATATTTTTCTGTGACCGTAAGATCATGGATGGTAAACTTTGCCTCAGCTTCCAGAGTATTAAAACTCTAATTGCAATGTTTATATTCTTCACAGGAGGTCATGAAGCTAATTCTGTGAGTATTTGATAGATGCAAATGGGAATAGCTGGATCAGTTCATGGTATCATTACTGTATTCCCTCAGTGTTGTGGAAAGCATCACTATAATAATTTACATTCCAAAGGAAAAACTCCCTTTTGAAGATTTACTTGCCTTCCAGAAGATGAATTCCTCCTCAGAAAAAATCAAAGAAAAAACAACAGAGCTTCTGAGCACACCTTTGCACAGGGCTATTTCTTCTCTTCAGAGGCTTTACTTTTTTTCTTTTTTTCTTTTTTCTTTTTTAATTATTTTAGGCAGTTTGGAGTGCTGAGTCTGTGGGATGGCTCCTCTTTTCATTTTCATTTATAGAGAGATTTAACAGCTCATGAAATCAGGTGAAAACAACAGTCTTCTTCACATGAAAAACAGTCCTAACACATCATCCACTAAAGATGCAAAAGAAGGGATTCTCAGATTTCTTTCTCTTGTGTATGAGGCCTAATGGCCTGGGCAAAAGACTGGACTCCAGTCAAAGAAAGATAGAAGGTAAGAGGTGAAATATACATATTCCAACAACAAGGAGTACAGATACTTGAATGACCCATTCTCAAAGACTGTGATTTCCTCATAGTCCTACAGGCTTTCTTTACTTGGCAGAACTCCCAGGGAGTTAGTTCCACAACAAATTGTGTATTCCTCTCAGTAGATAAGCCCATCTGTCTCACACCTTCCAACCCTGGCCTCCTGTTCTCCAAGAATCCCTCCACCACTCATTTTCCTTTCTCTCCGATCTTCCAGTCTCAGTCTCCCAATGTCAAAACTTGTCCAGCAAGTGCCAGCTGTTCTCCAAGCTTCATTACCTTTTGTGTCTCCCTTTACCTAGCAAATTTAATATTCACCATAGCTATTTTCATCCTCCTGCTGAATATCATCCTCTCCCCTATCATATCTCACAGCTTTGGTTTTGAAGTGTTTGATTCCTACTACAAAAGCAATGCATATATTAACTAAAGCTTAACCTTAAGTATACTACATCTTCAAAAGGTCAAGGAGATTTCCCAATTAAAAAATATATGCTGTAAAAGACTGTAAAAATCTCCCAGAAATCTTGTCTAATAACGTCAGTTCATCTTTATGCAGAAACTAGCTGTTAACTTCTCCATTGAGTTTGTCTTTTTGTATTTCTCTGTATATTGTAAATGCTTATATCATGCCCAGAGTGCTTATATCATACCACAGAGTAGCTTTTTAGTACTTAGTCACAACAAGAATGCATCCAAGGTCATCAAGCCAGCAGAAGCACCAGCAAGTATCTGCTTATACAACTAACTTCATGTTAGTTATCAGACCAGTGGGATTATTTAGAGCTTATCATCTTATTTCTTTTGCATCCAATGGTGATTTGTTTACATTCTATAACTTTCTAGTTAAGATTTGTGGAAAATTTCCTAGGCATCAGCCTAAAACTGCCACAGACTGTGTTGGATGTTACGTGGGATTTATTAACTCAAGCTCAATCACTCACAGTTAGTGCATTTATCATCAGCAATCCCAAATCTGCTGTATCTGTCTCTTTAATAAATTAAACCTGTCTATTATTTTAATTTGCTTAACTTGTTTCAGTGCAAGTCTTTATTGGGGCACTGGAAAAGAGACAAATGTTAATTTTGTCAAACACTTCCAGTAAGAGTCCTGGGGCTCTGAGACAGGCAGACTTCAGGATCTTACAGGTAAATGTAAGGTCTGGTAGCAGACTGAGACACAGAGGTAAAAGGATGCAGGAAGGAAAGTTGTCACTGAAATCAGCTCTGAACCTTGATAAGTCATTCTTGACCAGGTAGAGATGACAATAATTACTGAAGGAATACTAAAGAGCAGGATGGAGAGTGTACAACTCAGAAACCATATTTCTTTAAGGCTGGGTATTTCCACAAATATTTAATATTAAATTATTTGTCTAGTTGGATTTTTTTCCATTTTCCATTTTCTGTCTTTGATCCACTACTTCCCAACCCCTAGCCTGCTTGTACAGCCATTTTCCTTCTAACAGATTCTCATCTATCATGAATTTAGTAGAAGAATTTAAGAGATTAGAGACCCTATTACCATCACCTGATACAAAGCGTGTCCATATGATAAGGAAAAAGCTACATTGCCTTTGTTTGCCCACTTCTTCAAGGTACACCCAGAATCACTGCTTATCCTCATGTTTCCTAAAACATTTAGAACAGATCTAACACTTTTGTGTTGTATACACAATTGTATACTGAATGGATAGCTATTCAGTGTTCATGTCTCCTCTTATGCTGATGTGTGACATTTGGTGCTATGCTCTTGCATTCTGATGTATATTGAAACCCAGCTCTGAGTATTGATTCCTAAATTTTCCTGACGTGTGAATTTCAGAGCAACCTTGGATTAAAGTGTATTTTTCTCCGTTCAGAAGTCCAACATCTACCCCATAGCTCTTATATCCCAGAGAAGCATATTGTGAGAAAGAATTCACATGTTTTAGACTGAAATTCTTATCACTGACACTGTCAAGATTATGTTTAAAAGATGTTATTTTATTTTAGTTAAGAAAGGCTTTGGTAACTTGAGCAGCTCTCCATCCAGCCTCATTCCCATGAACACTGAATATCCTTCAGCCCCATGCCATGTGGATGCTGCCTTCTCTGCACAGCTCAGAGTCCTCCCCAGGACATGGATCGTCCTGGGGTAAAAATAGCATGAGATTATGTAAGGAAAGATATACTCATAATGTGCATGCATAAGAGGGCAAAATCAAGGTCATGCAGGCAGCTCTGTAATGATTTCAGAATGCTTAATTTCTCTTCAGCACCTATTCTGCTCCTCATCAAAAGACCCTACTACTGTCCTTAGCCTTCACTGTCCTGCTTCCTCAGTGTCCTCTTTCTTACCCATTCCTGCCCATTCAGAGAATCTGGTCTCTGTGTCTGTTTCTGTCTCTTGCCCTTATTTTGAAGTTTCCTGTACATGTGGTTTTGACTCTCCACTCCTATATGTCACTGCTGTTTGAACAAACAGTTCCCTGCCTAAGGCTGGTGTCTCCTGACAAATACGACTCCCCCCTCTACAGCCCATCCTCATGTCTGAGTACCTTCTTTCAAACTCCAACACAAAATACTTTCATATGTAGAGCATGTAGAGAAGACTTTATGATTTAATTCCCTCTGCAGACACAGTGAGGAACTATTTGAAAAATCCTGATTAGACATGATCTGAATCAACTGAGGCAACAGGATGTACACATGGCATTAATAATACTGCACATTTATGCAGCATCCTTAGCCACCAAAGAACTTTACAAACACTAAAGGAGTGATTTTTCAGAGATCCTGGGCACTCATGTCTCAGCAACATTTTTTTTAAAATTCTTGTTATCACTCAGTGCTTCTAAAAATGTGAACCCATCTAATTAGTGGTTTAATATTGTCAGAATAAATATCTCTAACTATCATTTAATATATCGAAAATTAGAACTGTAAAGAGCAATGTAAAGAACTGTAAATATCAAGCCAAGGTGTAGAACTGTCTTTTTAGTTTGTTTCGACATCAAGACCCTGGACTTGTATATAGAAAAGGGCTCAGATTTCAAATTAATACATCCATAAAGTTTTTTTAAATCTAATTTTATGGGCATGTTGCTACCTAGATACTTTCCAAAGTCAGGTTTTAAGACTGGCATTGAGGAAAACAAAGACACATGAAATCATTGTCTGCTTTAGGACAATAATTCAATGGTTAGAGTCCTCATCTGAATTGTGAAAGATCTCTCTTATTCTAGTTTGCCCCCTGAAGTTTGACATGTAGTTGACACTACAGTGAAAGCATTTATATGACCATTTAGCCTTACAAGTAAGGAAGCCAATTCCAAAGAGGGAAATAAACCTGGGTCTTTTAACATAGAATCATAGAATCACAGAATTGTTAGGGTTGGAAGGGACCTCAAGGATCATCTAGTTCCAATCCCCTGCCATGTGCAAGGACACCTCCACTACATCAGGTTACTCAGAGCCACATCCCGCCTGGCCTTAAAAACCCCCAGGGATGGGGCTTCTGCCACCTCCCTGGGCAACCTATTTCAGTGTCTCAACATCCTCATGGGGAAGAATTTCTTCTTAACATCCAATCTGAATCTACCCATTTTTATTTTTGCTCCATTCCCCCTAGTCCTATCACACCCTAAAAAGTCTCTCCCCAGCTTTCTTGTAGGCCCCCTTCAGACACTGGAAGGCCACAAGAAGGTCTCCTTGGAGCCTTCTCTTCTCCAGACTGAACAGCCCCAACTCTCTCAGTCTGTCCTCATAGGAGAGGTGCTCCAACCCTCTGATCATCCTCATTGCCCCTCTAGGGACACATCATGTCCAGATCCTTCTTGCAACAGGGACTCCAGAACTGGACACAGTACTCCAGGTGGGGTCTCACCAGAGTGGAGTAGAGGGGAAGAATCACCTCCCTTGACCTGCTGGCCACATTTCTCTTGATGCAGCCCAGGATCTAGTTGTCTTTCTGGGCTGCAAGTGCACACTGCTGGCTCATGTTGAGCTTCTCATCCACCAGCATCCTCAAGTCCCTTTCCTCACAGATGCTCTCAAGACAGTCACTTCCTGTGATATAAGTGCCTGGGATTGCCCCAACCCAGAAGGAGTACTTTGCACTTGGTCTTGTTGAACTTCATGAGGTTGTCATGGGCCCACCTCTCCAGCCTGTCAAGGTCCCTCTGGATAGATCCCTTCCCTGCAGCATGTCTGCTGCACCACACAGCTTGGTGTCATCAGCAAACTTGCCGAGGGTGCACTCAAGGCCACTGTCCATGTCACTGACAAAGATGTTAAACAAGACTGGTCCCAGGACTGATCCCTAAGGGACTCCACTTGTCACTGGCCTCCACTGGGACATGGGCCCATTGACAGCCACTCTTTGGGTGTGATCATCAAGACAGTTCTTTATCCACTGAATGGTCCATCCATCAAACCCAGACTTTACCAGCTTGGAGACCAGGATGTTGTGCAGGTCAGTGTCAAAGGATTTGCTCAGGTCCAGGTAAATGATCTCGGTTGCTTGACCTTCATCTATTAAAGTTGCAAACTTTTGCAATAAAAATGTATATTTTTATATATTTTATAATTTATATTTCCTGGTGGTGGTCTCTTCAAACACTGCCGTAACATATTTACAAAATGTATGCACAGTAATTATTCGGTTGTGGGTTTTACACTGCCCATATGAAGACAGTTAAATGATTCAAGCACAGATCTAACATTTCCAATACAGCAATTCGAATTGGAAATACAGGAGCTGTGATCTGTGGTTTGCCCACAAATGGGATTCCATGGCAGATTAGCTGGGTACTCACAACTTGTTCCTCTGTCTGGTATCTTCCCAGATGCTGTGGTTATAATTCAAGTATTCGTTGGCTTGGAGAGGGCTAGGAGTCCTCTCTCTTGTTGTGCCCAGTTGCTGGACTGTAGCCTTTTCTGGGATTCAATTCCCTTGGAGCATTTTCCCTGTTCTGCCTTGGTCCAAGTGCAAGGCCTGGGTGAAGTGGTCCATCTGCTGGAGCAGGTTCTTCAGGTGCTACACAGGCAGCATTTGGCTCTAGTTGCTTGCTGGGTGAGAACAAGGCAAGTTGTCTGACTTCTGGGCTGGTTTAAATACTGTCCCAAGACAATTAATGCCCTTTGATAACACAGAACCCTGATAACTGGACCTATAGGATGGGGCAATATCCAAACATGGCCTGGGGCACACCCAGTTCACAGCTGTGTTACAAAGTTAATGACATGTGGTACTTGTTTATCTGGACCCCAGGAAATGTCCAGGTTTGCACACTCACAGGTGCTTACAATGTTAATCACACTGCTATACATTAGCCTTGGCCATATGGACTCCAGGAACTGTCCCATGTTAGCACATTTGTAGTGCTTAGCCCATTGTCTGGGCTAGGGCATGCCTGGGGGTTTGACCCTTCAGGACACTTTTTCATAGAAGGCCACCAGGTTTGTCAGGCAGGATTTGCCCTTGGTGAAGCCATGCTGATTGTACCAAATCACCTCTTTGTTATTCTTCTGTCTCAGCAGTGCCTCCAGGAGGGTCTGCTGCATGATCTTACCAGGCACAGAGGTGAGACTGACTGGCCTATAGTTCCCTGGATCATCCTTCTTTCCCTTTTTGAAAATGGGAGTTATGTTTCCCCTTTTCCAGTCAGTGGGGACCTCCCCAGACTGCCATGAATTTTGGAATATAATAGAGAGCAGTTTATGAACCACATCTGCCAGTTCCCTCAGGACCTGTGGCTGTATCTCATCAGGTCCCAGGGACTTGAACACTTTCAGGTTCTTCAGATGGTCACGAACCTGATCTTCACTCACAATGGGCAGTTCCTTCTTCCAGTCCCTGCCATTATTTTCCATGATCCCAGGAGTGTGGCTGGAGCCCTTGCCAGTGAAGACTGAGGTAAAGAAGTCATTGAGAATCTCAGCCTTCTCCATGTCACTTGTCACCAGTTCACCTGTTTTCTTTCTGAGGGGGCCCACACCTTCCCTAGTCTTCTTTTTACTGTTAACATACCTATAGACATTTTTACTGTTTCCCTTGATCTCCCTGGCTGGATTTAATTCAAACTGAGCTTTAGCTTTTCTAACCAGGTCTCTTGCTGCCCAGGCAGCCTCTTTATATGCCCCCCATTCTAGCTGCCCTTTCGTCCACTCCTTGTAGAGTTCCTTTTTGTGTGACAGCATGTCCAGGAGGTCCTCACTCATCCAGGCTGTCTCCTAGCATTCTTTCTTACTTTCCTCTTTGTTGGTATACTTTGCTTCTGGACACAGAGAAGGTGATCCTTGAACACTGACCAGCTGTCTTTCAAGAACTATCCTGAGTCAGATTTTCTTCTACATGAAAAATAAAGGACTGTTTCAACTTACTTTCCTTATATCAGAAGAGGTTTCACACACTAATTTGCATTTGAAGTTTGATGTAGGACTTCCTACAATGCCACAGGTTCTTTTCAGTATTTTCTGCTGACCAGCTTCAGAAGTGCTCACCTTCTATCATTGGCTTTCTGTTCTCCCCTTTTAAATGCTGAGATTCTCTTATACCTGCAGAACCACATAATTTTAGGCACCTTTGTAACATCCCTCATGGATTTAGCTCTTGATGTCTAAGCAACACTGTGAACAGAAAATATTAATGACTCAAAGTTTCTAACTTCAAAGTGGTCACTCAGCGCCGAAGATCACTTAGGAGCTGATGCAGTTCAGTCCACGTCATCTAAATATCTTTTACACAACATCCACTTTCTGAAAAGGGCACATACTCTGTTGAGTATTTTTGAGGAAACCATTTTCAAATAAGTGAATCAGGGATTTTATAAAGATCTCTAACAACTGACAAAACACTGTAATTTAACCCTGTCCTGTTGATATATGCAGCCCTAGGGTAGCTAACAGACATTTTATAATAGTAGTTCTTGACTGTGATGATTTGGAAGTACATTATCAATTTCCTACATCAAAAACATTGGAAAGATGCATGGAGGTCTTCCTTGTGTTGCTCTTCTGATGAAGGCTGTGCTCCATCAGGTCCTATTTTGCAGACCCTTCAGTGTGTGTTATCCGCCATATCACTAAGACTAAATATTTTCTGCCCTCTTAGCTTGTAGACAGCTGAAGACAAACCTTTATTTGGTGATGAGACATTAGAACTGCTAGTATCTCATCAAACAATAAGATGGAAAGATTACTAGTGGGTCAGACCTAACCTCAATGATTTTTGGAAAACTAGAAGTCCCCTGCTATTGGATGAGAAGGTCTTTTGGCGTAGATATTTGTAGAGTGTGAACTACAGAAGTGTTTTGGTATCTCTGAGGAACTTTGAATTCTTCACTTGCTAAAAATATTTATAAGGGTATTCAGTATCTTAAAACAAAGTCTTGTTCCCCCCCCCTGCTTCTAGTTCGGTTTCAGACTTGCAACAACAACTTCCTTTGCCATCCCAGTGACTTCTGCTCAAAGAGGCAGATATCACTGGTGGGACTCAAGCAACTTTTAAGAAAGAAAGAGAAGTACCATAAAGTCCAAGTTGCCAGCTTGTCACAGGGAGAACAGAATATTACCAGTTCTCAGAAATTAGTCTAAGCTATGCAGTGAGTTGGTTCTTTATTTTGCTGTATGGTGCTAGGACTCCTGTGGGGGTTAAAAAATAAAAAAAGTGGATGGCAAAAGTGAGAGTGGATAGGTACATTTGAAGGTTACTCATTTGTTTATTGAATTTCATCTAATATTAAGATCTTTGCATTGTCTTATGTACTGCTGTGTGTTTATGTCTGTGCTTGCATATGAATGGATATACATACATATTTATATGCCTATACACCTTTAAGGAAGATTTTTCAAAAGTGAAAAACAGTCTTGAAATTCAGATCCATCCTTTGAGGATCTTATGGGAAACTTGGCAAATCCTTGAAAGTTTGGGTGTTGTTTTTTTTTATGTCCAATGCAAACAGAACTAGCACCAGAACTCAATCTAGTCCAAATTCACAAGTTCTAGAATTACCAGACTATCTACATTGGCATCTAAATAAATGATCTAACATTAAACTGTACTCACAAAAATTTTCAGAATGAATATGTGGCACTCATTCTGTAAATATGGTTTGCTTTATGCCCATGACAGTTTTATGGTTCCCTGTCTTATCTGAAATTGCCTCACCTCAGATTCATTGTGAAGCTGTTTTACTGTAACATCATAGCAATTTTCACCAACAATTTCAGTTTATCAAGACCCTTTTAAATCTCCAGAAAGCTGATTAAAACCCCATCACCCTTTTGCTTTCTGGTAGTAGGCTGCACTTGCATCACCAATTTCCATGATCAAAATATCCATTTCAGTGTAAGATTTTGGTTAAAATAATTACATTACATTCCCCAGCACAACTGTTTCAAGCCTCATAAGTTTGCCTTGTATCAAGTCCTGTGGCCTTTAATAGAAAGCATGACTTATTAAAGAAATTAATTCTGAGATTATGGTGCAAAACAAACAGTGTCATACAAGATCTCAGGTTAAGAAATCAGTGACGGCATAGGTGGTTTCAGTTGAAACAGAAGCTCTATGTTTGCAAAACTCTGGGATGAGCTGATTTACTTTGAATGATTTTTCTTGTGTTCCTCTTAATCACTGAAGTATGTATAGAAAACACTGGGGGGAAAAAATGAAGGTATGTGTCTATAAAATACATATATATACCTATGTGTATATATATATATATATATATATGCATGCAAATGTATAAATGTATATACTCCATAGACTTGCAATAATATATAAATTGTCAAGTAGTCTTATATATTATATATAGTCTCTAATATATTATATATAATGTGTACAGCATATCTTTTTTATTTAATATGAAATTCCTGTAGAACATACATATATAATATGTATGCTACATATATACATGTAAAAGAGTGCATATTTTTCTTCCTTGTAGGTAAAAAATCATTCCCTTGAAACACCTGACGTTTCCAATAACATCCTGTGTAACAAGTACTGTCTTCAAAAATACAGTATTTCTATCACAAACTATCATATGCAATATATATATCAGGGGGGAGAATCCCCAGCAAAACCATTTTTGCCATAATTCACAACCAGTTTGTTAGAGGCTTAACAGCTTACAGCTTTGCCTTGGGCCATTAAGTAACAAACCAACCATTAACTGCTAGTAATGACCATTTTTCCCAGAGATTATTGCTTAATTGAACTCCTGTGCTGTGTTGGTTATTTCTATGCTGTCTCACAATGACTATGCATTACTGCATTTTCCTACCATGCCAACCACCTACTGAAAGAAACAAGATAAGTGTTGGAGAATTGGATGTTTTGCTGTATATACTATTTAAAATACATTACTTTAATGAACAGCTTTGATGTAGCAGACGTGCTTTTTCATTTTTCCTGTTCTCCTGAGCATATGCATCAAGTAACTTAGGTGCAGAATTAATGCATGCTGCTGTTCAGTAATGTATACAATGCCAAGGCACTGTATTAGTGAGCTGTGTTATATATTCATTTGGGTAAGACACATTTGATTATTAGCATTCTGTTCTTCAGCAACAAGCCACATGTGCTGTCTGTTACCATGGCAATAAATTAGGAAGGATAACCTGACTGCTTATCAATTTTTATTAGTGCAATCATCCTACCTGCTTAACCCCTCAGTAACAGTAGCATATTTAAGCACCAGTGATACAATCTATGCAACTCTGAGAGTATGAGTGAAGCTAACAGGGTGGGAAGGAAGCCAAGGTATTGTGGAGATGAGGGAGAGAAATACTGACTTACAACATGAGGCTGATGTGATTCATTAATATTACAGGATCAAAAATGTTAATGTTTCTGAAGATCTTAGCACAGTAGGAAGAGATGAAAATAACTCAAAAACTTAAGATGGATAAAATGAAAAGCGCTTCCCTCCTGCTGTGTTTAAAGCAGTGTGTGTAAATGCATATGTTAAACTATAATGAATAAATGGAATCAAAACATACTTGCTAGATGTTAAGGAAGACCACATAATACTAAAGACATCCTTTAAAGTAGAAGGGAATGAGCTCATGAGAAGATCAGCATGATTTTCTTTAAGATACTAAAATTATATTACTATTGGTCTGTGACCTTTAAGATTACTGCCAACAACCGTTCAGTTATCACCCAAACAGTTATTCTGTAGTACTCAGAAATAAGCATAAGCTTCCCATTCAATCCAAGATCTTTCTGGGATGGGGATAAAAGTTACAATAGATTTACTCTGAAGTATCTCATTTTGATTTAAAGATCAAAATATTCTCACAGAGACAAGTTTCATTAATCTATGTTAGATTGTTCAAAGGCTATTCAAATCTCAGTATTAACATTAATGTTATTGAGTTATTTCAGGGTTTACACACATTTAAAATAAACAAATAAACAAAGAGTCTTCCAAATTTTGGTTGTTTAAATGAAGCACTGGATCTCACTGCTGTGAAATCATGGTGTGAAGGTATAGCACAGTCATGAAGGCTGGACAGGGATCTCCTTGGACCTGCTTTCTGCGTGTATGCCTTTGTCATGAGGAGACATGCCCTGTTCTGCTTTTGGCTTGCAGGGTTAGTGAAAGGCTGTCTATTCAAAACTTTTCCATATTAGAAAAAGGAAATAGCATAAATAACTCCTTATGTCATCTGGGAAGCATTAACATGTTTTCCAAAACACCTAAACCTTTCACTTAAAAGGCTGCCAAATCTCATCTCTTTAAGAGCCATGGGGGAATATAAGAGTTTGATAGGAGCTAAACCTTGTCTCCTGGAGAAAGGAGGAGCTCTAGCATGCCAGAGGAAAAGCTCTGTCTCATGGGATTGAGATGTCTCTTCAAGGGAGAGGCAGAATTCTTCCTTCACTCTTCTCTAAACTCTGCTACACTTGCTGGGGAAAATGAAGGGCCACCATGGGCAAACTGCACCTATTTTCCCACCATGACCTTCCTTCACCTACCTCAGCGAATGAAAAATAATCCCTGAGAGTGGCAAAGCTGCTAGAGGGACATATATGGTGTGGAAAAATACACTGACAGGGAGGGCCTGGGACAGTAACTCAAGGGGAGCCAGGACAGGAAGCAGGGGATACCCTTGGGAGTTTGGGACAAGACTCACTACTGGGAAAGGAGCAAGCAGAGATGGGATTTGTTGTGGCTTTGACTGTAACAAAACAGGGCATTTGGAAGGATTAATAATTTTTTTAAATTATTTTATTGCTCATCCCTACATGAATTGTCAAAGAAAGTTAACATAAACTACAGTTCAAATCAGTGCACTTTTCAAAATCAGGTAAAATCTTTTAGTTTTGGAGCACGCTGGACAATCTGGCACTGAAGTTCCTTCCAAAAATGAAGTACAATCTTCCAGGTCATTTAAGTACTTAAAAATAACAAGGTATAAAGTACCTTAGCTCATCTAGGATAGGGATACTTTTAATATTTTATTTCCTTTTTCCACAAGAAGCTGGAAGGAGCCACAGCTCAGATTGCCAGCTGAACCAGCCAACGGAGTATTCAACACCATGCAGACACCATGCCCATTATATAAGTGGAGAGCAGACCAGGCTGGGCCATCATGGTCAATGCTGCTATCACTCACTTTATATACAATTTCATTAGCATTGTGGTTATTCCTGGTTGGTTTTACCTCTCTTTTCTGCTGTTCTATTAAACTCTCCTTACCTCAGCCCACAGGAGTTTATCTCTTTTTTTCCTGATTTTCCTTCCCACCCTACTGTGGGAGGAGGTGTGGGGGATGAAGTGCAGGAGCAGTTGCATGAGCAGCTGTGGGGCTGGCTGGGCCTGAACCACAACAATAAGCATAAAGTCTGTGAACTTTCCACGGAAATAAAATTCTCAAGGTATGTTTGACAAGTAGTCTTGGTCAGAATATTTTCCTCCACAATGCCTGTGATGCAATTTGTTTTAGAAGGAATAGCTGAAATTCAGTTAATCTAGAGTGAGTTTCTAATCAGATATGCCAAAAGCTTTCCTCCACCAGCCAGACACCAAGTCAGGACTATCTAATAGTCCCAAAGTCTGGATTTGTAAAAGAGTAGGATATCCAATGACCCCAAGCTCTGTTCAAGTGTGTGTGCATTCGGTAACAACAGGAAGTGGTAAATATGGGAGTGTTCACACTGCACCTCCTGTACTTTGCAAGATCCTTAGCTTTATGAAGGAAAACACTTCATTCAAACCTCAGTTTGTCACAGATTTCCACACCTGAAAGGTTGTTTTCATCCCCATAGTTGAAGATGAAGATGAAGATTTTTCAATGGAGTCTGACAATAGTGCCCAAGATCATAGTTCAAAGTGAATTGACAGATTACTCACTCTGTTTTACTCCAGTCCTGATCTGTAACAGCTAAGCACTGCTGTAAATGCCTACACATTAATAAATTTTCAAAAAAGGGCTGCTGTTTGTGCAAACCTCTGTGGAACAGATCCTGTGTGCACAGACATTCTCCAGTTGGAATCTGAATGGATTCCAGTATTATTATTGTCTTTCAAAAAGTTCAGCCTTTCCTGCCAGCACCTCACTAGAGAGAGGTATTGTAAAACTCTGTAACCACCCAGACTGTTTTCAATAAACTGTAACAGTAATGTGCATTTGACTGATATACCCAGGAGCACTTGGCAATGTTGGGGTTTGAGCCCAACAGGTATCATTTTAACAAATGAAATTTTCACCATCAACACATTAATGGACATTGATTGAACTAAAATGGGATTGGAACAGCAACAGAATATATCGCAGTATCACAGTACATCAGAGGTTGGAAGGGACTTCAAGAGATCACCAGCTCCACCCGTCCTGCCAGAGCAGGATCACTCAGGGTAGCCCACACAGGAACACATCCAGGTGGGTTTTGAAAGTCTCCAGAGAAGGAGTTACTAAGTCTCAGTATTGCACTGGTGTCCAGTATTATGTTCCCATGAGTTTAACACAGGCTATGAGCAGGCACATAGTTCATCACAAGCTGAGATTCATGTGCAAATCAAAAACATCACAAAAAGAGATACCAGGATACCATTAGGGGTTGCAGAAGAGTTCTGTCTTTGTGTTCAAGCAGGCAACAAATATCAGACAAGGGATGCAGGAGTATTATCTTGAATAAGACAGTTAAGGCTCAGTTTTAAAGAGCAATTTCACTAGAAGTCAATTTTCTGTCATCTTAAACTGACATTTGGTTATTTAACTCATAAACCAAAGTAACATTACTGTGGGTAAAAACAAAGAAGAGAGTTAATAAATGTGAGATTGTTAAACAAACAAACATGGGCCACACAGCAGTCCACCTATGCACGAATGCAGGAAGAAAAGCTTTTTTTAATGTCATACTCAGAGGTGTTTTTAGAGTAGGCAGAGCTTTCTGGGAATAAGTGACTCATTTTCAGATGAGCACAAGACAATGCACAAAAGTGGAATTCTTTTCCTGTTTTATTCCTGCAGATAGGAGAACAATTCCTGTTGAAGATATCACACTGGCACCATAGCACATTGCTCCTGCCTCGACAGTGAAAATAAATCAGGCAAGCAGCTGTGAGTGACATTCTGTCCCAGTCTCCTTTTGGGACCCAGAAACATTACAGGGAAGGTAATAAGGACACATTCTCTGTAAATAAATAAACAATCTGCTGTGACATGCAGCCATCATGTTTCTTGTTTTTCATCTTCTGATGCCATGATAGTTCCACATTTCCTGAATAAATAAATAAAATATATCCCTGGAATACAGGCTTCAAAGAGGTGGGAAAGAGAGAGACATTCTACAGAACAGGCATGTTTTCAGAGGAAGACTTCTACAGGATGGGTACATGCACTAGAAATATATATATATATATATTTTTTTTTTTTTTCTTCTACAACATTTTTGAAATAGTTTGTACAGGAAGCATTGAAAGTTCAGTCCTCAGTTCTTTGTATACAACTCAGCCATAAGAGGTGGTCCAACATTATCCTTGTCTGGCTTCCAGTAAACAAGAAAGCTTAAAATAAAAATAAGAAACAGAAAAACACATGAGACACAGAGTTATAACTGGTGAGCAAGAATTCAAATCCCTTCCCAATTAAGACCAGTGCAACTAAATTACCACATATAGAGCTATTTGTTTGTTTCAACTTTGTTTTCATTCTCTATCAAAAGCACACAATGTGGTAGGAGGAGTCAGAGATACAGAAATTCTGTCAGGAAAAAAAAAAATCAGTAATGACAGTTCAAACAGTACACAGAGAAACATGCATGCTTTCTAGATGATCCAAAAGTATTTCCTTGTTCAGCTTCTGGTAATTTACCACTATGCAGCGTTTTACTGCTTTCACAAGTAAAAAGTTTGCTAATGACCAAGCCTGGGGGAAGGTGTATGGCCACAGCATTCTCCAGAGGCAAGAAGCCTCATGAGTTTGACAGATGGTTTTATTAATCTTTACTTCTCTGTTCATACTGTACAATTGTGTTCCTTTTTCACTGTTTCTTTTACACTGCTGTCAGCTCTCTTCTGGCTCCTTAAATAAATCCTCAGCTAAACCCCAATTGTAAAGACCATGTATTATTTCCTCTGAAGCTTAAGTATTTTTAAGTATAATTTTTGATGCTTTTATTTCCACCAGACACTTTACTTTTCTGTCTTTAATTCACACATTTTCTCCAGAGAAATCATCAAATTCACAGGCAAGTAGCCAGATGTGGAAGTTGTGATTTTGTATTAGATACATTGTGATTGATTACTCAGACTAACAAACAGCAAGAGTTCAGAAGAACTCAAGAGACATACCTACATGATTTGAGAGCAGAATACTTAGTCAAATATTTAAGACCTTTCTTCTTTTCTTTTTTTAAATTCTAACACAGTTAAAGTGTCTCCCAGAGCACCACGACAAAGGAAACTAGTTTTCTTATGGATATCATAAGATATAATGTATTCTTGAAACTTTTCCAACATAGAACATTCATAAAATATTTCTTGTGAGCATGGAGTCTTTGGTGTCTCATAAAGGCTGGGTTCACAGTGCAATTTTTCCCACAGCTGTAAGAGAACTGATACCCGTATTTTACCCTCCTACCTACTTTTACAAAATCCTACAGGAACTTAATCTGTGTAAACATTATTCTTCAGTCAAGTTTTGTTGGAATCAGAAAACCAATTCAAAAGTTGTTTTGTGGGTTTGGGGAACAAGTGGACAAACCTCTTTGATATAGGTATGCAGTTGCATGTAGCCACTCACACAGCATAACCGTGTAAGGTTCGTTTACCTATGAAACTGGAAAATAAAATAAATGGATATTTGGTAATCTAGGCTTAATAAATTCTATACCTTATAGCAAGGCTCCTTCCCTAAGATTGGACAGGTTAGAAATACAAACTTTGCAGTGTGCAGGTTAATAAATCTAGACTGTGAAGGGCAGAAGACAAGTCAGGAACGGAATAAATTCCAAGGTTCAAGACTCCTTTGCTGACACAAGGGCCGCAGTAACATCTCATTTTTACTGAGGAAACTTAAGTCTAGTTCTCTCAGCTGTGCAAAGCTGTGGGGGTGTCAAGCTGGCCAAGGTGTTGCATATCAGAACAGTACTTAACTGCTGAAGGTTTTATAATGTGAAAACATAACCTGGAGATGCTTTTGAAACAAATAACCCTACATTCTCCTTTTCAGCAACAGTAAAATGAAGATCACATTCACCATTTTCAGTATCCTAGGAACCTATTAAACCACTGAATGATGTGTGAGGAATGCTGCAAAGATACCAGCAGGAGAAAGTATGGCTAACTCTATCCAAAAAAAAAAAAAAAAAAAAAACCAAAAAAAACCAAACCAAAACCAGATTAAACCAATCAGGTTAGCCTAATGAGGCAAATATTGAGCAGGGCCATGGCTAAAATACTGGACTGTATCAAAATGAACAGCTATTTAAGCTAAAGGTCAATGTCAAAAGAAGGACATTCATCCATGAATAAAATTAAGCTTGCTGTTTTCCAGCTGTAAGAACACTGAGATTCTCGATGGCCTCCCTGTATGGACAATGATTTTTAAAAGGTTAGTGTTTACTTAGCAGTTGATCTGTTTATGAAATTTTATGACATCCTAGTCTGAATGTGAAAATGCAGGTGGTGTTCGCCGGCCTTACCTTCCTGTGAAATCTACAGATCCCTGCATTACTACTATCTGAATGCAGGAGGTCAAAGGCATAACTGAAACTCCATGGGATATTTTCAGAAAGAGAATTTGTCCAGTTCTTGGAGTATTGTGGTGAATGAAATATAAATTTATATTTTAATCTCCAAAAAGGAAGGAATCTCTTCACTCTGCCTGTAACTCTATGTTGCAAACAATTAACATCACCCCTCAAGAGATACAAGTACGATTCCATCCGACTCTCCATTTCACCACTATATAATTTCTGGTTTACCTGGTTGGATCTTCTAGAAAACATCTGCCACTGTGGTTGTTTCTAATTATTATTCCAAGAATGCTATTAACTACCAACACTTCTGTCTGTAGGCTCACTTCTGCCGTTTTACCAAGCAAGTTTGCTCCAGTTACTGTCCTAAAAGCCTTGATGAATTCATAATACATTCACTGTGAAAATTCAAATCCTCCTGCTTGCAAAAGTGTTATGTGTTAGTGTTTGAGAGTCTGATCTTTGCAGAGCTGTACAAGGAACTTTGTGAAGACAAGAAGACTATTTCCCAGATCAAAGGCAGAATAAGTTATACTCCAGTTTTGCTACAACTGATGAGCTTTATATTGTCAGTTCCTAATATTTTTTTTTTATCCTGTTCAACTACTGAGTCAGCAATCAAGTTGACATTAGTGTTCAAGAGTTAAACAAATATTTTAAAAACTATTTCATTTGTAAGCATTAATGCTCTTATGATGATTGCTAAATCAATGTTAAACAACCTGGAAACATCCAAGTTCTACCCACCAGAGCTGCAACTTAAAGTATTATATTACAGTACACCTGTGGACATAGATCTAAATTTATCCTGTGTGATGAATAATTTTAAGACATGATGTAGCTCAAGAGTACATTTTTATTATCCTCTGAGACTCCTCCACAGTGCAGAGAAACACCACTATTTTTAAATAAAGGGCTAAACTCTTGGCCTTTTAGCTGTATGTATCCATGGCTGTTTGAAGAAGTGTGAACTAAATAGCCTGCTGAAATATTTCATTTCAAAAGATCAGGAATGGGCAGAAGTGGTGAAAGACCTTATTATACATGAACTAGATGAGCACTCCAGCTGCATTCTGCTTTCAATTACTTTTGAATCGTCTTTAATCCCTGGAACTAAAATGTTATTTAGGGAGTAAAACACAGTTTGAATTCTGTATTTAGGTAAGGGAGAGAAAAATCAACAGATAGAAAAACAATGTCAAAAAGGAATTTTTAGACTAAGTCTTACTGTTAGACTGAAGCAGGACCACTCTTCATGTCAGAGGATAAGATTATAAGATGTCTGCTTGAGCTTTTTCTTAATAACAATGTGGTGAACCCAGACTTTCTTAAAAATAGAAGTTTGTTCTTTTTTTCAAGAAAACAATGAACCATTTTGGAACAGATGTACAGAACTCTGAGATGACTCATCAGCTGTGCTCAGTTACAGTGGCTTTATCTGTAAATGGATATAGAGGCAAAGCCACTTGAGGGTTCATGAAAGAAAAGCTGATCTGCTAAGAGCTAATCACACTGGGCTCCTCTTGAAAGAACACAGTGTTTGTATGTAATGCCAACAGTTACCAATTACTGCCTCTGCTTGGAAAAATGAATAGATCTGTGCAGTTATTTAATGGTGTTCTTTGCAAAGGCTCTGTTTAATATATCAGAACCTGTAACTGTCTAACACTGACCTGATCCAGCAGCTGAGCACTCTGGAGTGTGAAGGCATGTCTGCTTAACTGAAGTTCGTTTTCTCCCCAGGATATACTGGCAATGCCTGGCACACTAAGATGCACATTATGATATGTTGTCTGCATAAGGTTGCATTAAAGTCAGGAAAATTGATTAAAATCTGCATTTTAATGCCAACTATTTGCATGATATCTCCTTATGAAGAAATTATAGATATTCCATCAGCTTTCTAATGATGTTAATAAATGACACCAACCTTAAATCTAAGGTATGTAGGGGTGAGTCATATTCTTATAACTAAAATAAGCATTACAATTTCATTCCCTCTGATGTACAAATAAAGAGCAATTTAATGTAGAAATTTGTTTCACTAGTGAGTACTGGAAGCATAAAAATGAAAACAGAGCATCTTTACTCATATCTACCTTATAGTTTTCAAATCCAGTAATTCCATTGTTAATTAAAAGATCTCTTTTGTGACAATTATTGAAGAGCTAACTCATAACCTTTAAAGTCCTTCAAAGCCAACAGCAGTATCTGTACATTGGTGCCTTTTTAAACAGATATAAAACAAATTACATGGGTTTGAAGGAAGGCATGTGGTAAAAGTCAGGCAAAGAAATGCATATGATTTATTCATATAATTTTGAAGTAGCATATTTAAAATCTTGTCCCATTAACATCCATTGCCCACCTAATTACTATAAGTAATTGACAGCTCTCATTAGGAAGAGACAAAACTAAAGGGAATTAAGGTCTTGATCTTGCAATTGGATTTCTGTGAGTCCATGCCTTCATTGTGTAGAGCCTCTTTGGCATATGTGGGCTCAGTCTGGGTACAGGAGTCCATCTGTGCAAATGTGATTGCAAGATCAGAGCTGAAGAGAGAGCATGGGAATTAAGCAGATTCTCTTATTTGGAACAGATCTGTTCCAAAGTTACACAGCAAATTAAAACTTATCTGTTGGCACTGAACAGAATAGATATGTGATGGTTTGTTACCTGAATTTGAAAAATACTGCCAATTACCATCCTCTGTTAATCCAAATCTAAAAGCAGAGGAGAAAGTTTTGCCAACTCATTCTTTAGACTTTTTTGACATTATTGGACTTTTAAAAAATATTGTTATTGAGAGATTTTAAATCTTCTTTGGGAAACAAATATTGATATTCTGTTAACAATAAGATTTACTCAAACTCCACATCTTTGTAAATTTATCCCTCAAGCTTTAATCAAGTATCTAGGGAATAATTATTTTTCACTCATAGGTAGTTTTAAGATCAAATGTGCTGTTTCACACCTCTATAAAATAAGTTTACTCCTAAATTATCCACATCCAGCTGGGCAGACACTGTGGGACAAACTTACCCATGGACAAACCAGCTGTAAATCCCATTGGAGTCTGGTGACCAAGTGTACTGCATTACACATGACAATATAAATTGTTAGGAAAACAAACAAAAGTGGTGCAAGAGAGTAGAAGTAGTACCACAAGGGAAAGCTATGAAATGATCAAAGATAAAAGCATACTTTATCCAAATCCTGGAAGAGTAATGGATCCCACACACACCTGCAAGCACTGCTGCATTGCTGTGCTCCCTTTTAGAATCATCTCTCTCCTGGTACTTGCTTACTTTCACAGCATGCACAATGTATACACTTAACAGATGCAAAAATCCATTTTGCCACACATTTTTTTCATAGCTAATGTACTTACTGATGGAGATACCAGTGTATTTAACCACAGATTCTAACATCAGGAACAGCAAAATTTTGCTAGTTGGATCCAGGAAACAGGTGAACTCATTAGTTCCATGCTTTTCCATCTTCTGCCCTCACCACAGCCATACTACATAAGGACAGCCTTCTCTGTCTCATCCCCCTCCGGCTGTACTATTTGAACCCTTCCACAAGACTCTTAACTTCTCCTTCGTATGCTTCACACACAAGAACCTCTCCTTTTGCTCACAGTTTCATCTCATGAGTCCTACCTGTTTGACAGTCATCCAGAGATGCATAAATATTGATTGGCAGGTGCCAATCATCATGATGCACATAACAGGGAAAGTGGTTCTTTGCCCCTGGAGCAGTTAGGTGCAAATGTTCAGCTTGCCTATTTCTCTCACAGGGCTTTACCTTAGGCTTGTCATCTCTACGCAGCCCTTGTAGTACAGACAGATGAGACAACCTCACTGGTATTGTTTCCATTCCAAACATGATCACAATGTTCCTTGAAAAAATGGAAAATTTTGGAGAGGGGAGAATATGGACTGTGACAGCTTAAGAAAAAAACCCAAAACATAAAGGACGTCTTCTATTGTTATGTAAATTTCCTAGTCTTGTGTTTCAACAAGAGAAAGGAACACCTGAAGAAATAAATAGTGTGGAATTTCTATATTTTTTTTTCTGTAAAGTCACTGTAGAGTGAGTGGCTGGCTAAAAAAAAGGAAAGAGGAAAATGTTTTTCCAGCACCATATACTGCATGAATAATAGCCCCAATAATAAAGATCTTTGCAGCTCAGAGTGGGGGAAGAGATGTTATTGGCTGAGAAGAATGGAGTTTACTGTATTGCAAGAAATATGCAAGAAAATCAGATTTTTGCAGCACAATCATGATATTTTCTGCAAGAACTCTGTGAATCACTTTGAGATTTGCTGGTAGACCTGAAAATTACAACAACCAACTCAAAAACCAAAACATCTTGATGTTCCTCGTGAAAAAAGGTGTGTAATTCCTGGTGAAATTAGTGACCATTTCATATTAGTTTTCTATAAATCAAGCACTAAAATTCAATCATAACATTTAGCTTAAAGAACATTAGTGTCTCAATATTATGTTGTAGAAAGCAAATGAGGTAACTGTTATCTACAGTGACATACACCAAAAAAAACATAAGCAAATAGTAACACTATTGAATGTATACTTAAAAAAAAAATACAAAACAATTACATATGTATTACTAAAGGAGTTAGCTTGCTGAAGAAAAGATAAAAAAAAATATGCCAAGGGGGGGAAAATCATAAGCAATTGTTGTGGTTTAAGCTTTTCCCAGAGTCCAAAAGCCCAAATGGAGCAGATTTAGATTGCCTTCCCTCTTCCCCTTTCCCCACAGGGAAAAGCAAATTAGGCAGGAGGAGAAAAAGAGGTAAAATTATGAAGGAAACAGTCTTGAATCGATTTGGAACTAAAAAAAGGTAAGTTTAACAAAATATAAAAGTCTTTTGAATAAAACAAAGGTTACAAGGGTATAAAGAAAAAGGGTAAATAAAAATATACACAAAACCAGATAGAGCTGGCAAAGGATTCGCTGATTGTAAGATGGATTCTCTTTACAGACTGAAAGAGTTGGGGCTGTTCAGTCTGGAGAAGAGAAGTCCCCGAGGAGACCTTATTGTGGCCTTCCAGTATCTGAAGGGGGCCTACAAGAAAGCTGGGGAGGGACTTTTTAGGATATCAGGTAGTGATAGGACTAGGGGGAATGGAATAAAGCTGGAAGTGGGGAGATTCAGACTGGAAGTGAGGAAGAAGTTCTTCACTATGGGAGTGGTGAGAGCCTGGAATAGGTTGTCCAGGGAGGTGGTTGAGGTCCCATCCCTGGAGGTGTTTAAGGCTAGGCTGGATGAGGCTCTGGCCAGCCTGATGTAGTGTGAGGTGTCCCTGCCCATGGCAGGGGGGTTGGAACTAGATGATCCTTGTGGTCCCTTCCAACCCTGACTGATTCTATGATTCTAGATGCTGTCCTTAGCCGTCTGGAGCAGCATGGAACAGGCCCCATCACATGGCAAACAGCAGCAGCAAAAGGGTGTCATCAAAACAAGGGCAGGAGAAGAGAGTGAGGCAGGAAAAGAGAAAAAAGAGGTAGGAAATAGTTTCCCTTGAATAGGTTCATGGGCAGGAAGTAGGAGTGGAATAGACTTTTACCTGGTGACCTCTGCCCCTGGGAGAGGGCCAAGTCACTCTGCCCCTCTGGGTTAGATTTCTTTGTCCTCCTGTGGCTAGGTTCTTTTCAGCCCACCCCCTCCTGGGCTGGGTTTAACCTAGCACAAAAATGCTTTTCAAATCTTAGCTAGTAATTGCCTCTTACTCCAAGAGAAATTGCTATCAGGTTGAAGAAAAGAGGTCTTGATCCTTTTACAGAGTAGCATTGCTATTGTGAATTTTACTGAGGGAGTTACCATTATTTCTACTAAACCAGAAGCCAGGAGTGAAAACAGGACTTCTGACCTTTCTGGCCCCATTTTTAGTATTCAATTTAGCAGGTTAAACATAGCAGTCAGAACTGTAACAAAAATATTTTGGTCTGGCATAAGATGTTTTCTCTTCTCTTATTTCCTTATGTATTCTTTTAAATTCTTGATAATAGAGGGAGTCCAGCAAACATGCTTGGAATATGAGCAAAATCCACAGCAACACCAAAAGCTACAGCTTAGAATTCCACAGCAAGGAGAAAAGCCATAGCACAGAGAAGGTGAGTGCTCTTGGCTGAGTCTTCTCAGCCTTTCCATAGGGCTGGAAACTATGACAAGGAAACCAACATTTTTGCCTCCTGCATCTCAAAGTAACTGCCTTATCTGTCCCATTACTTAAGCTGTGCTTCCCCAGTTTTCCACGTATGTCAACCTAGGAGCAATGGGGCTGCTGGGGAGCAATTGTGGGGTTGCTAGGCAGCACATGGGGGGCAGGAAATAACAAACTTGCTCCAGTGTGTTGGCAAGAATCAGCACAGAGTGCAGGGTTGCAATACGTAGACAGATTAATTATATGTTCCATTGTCATCTCCTCGGTGTTTCCAGTCAAGATCAGGATCAGGATCAGAGTTTGTGTCCACCTGGGAAACTCTTGCAGCTAGATCTGCCTGATGGTTGTGTTGTTGTTCCTCTGTAGCTTTGCTCTTAGGAATGTGAGCATCAATGTGTCTCACTTTCACTGGGATTCTCTCAATGCGAGCAGCAATGTCTTGCCACAGATCTGCAGCCCAGATTGGCTTTCCTTTTCTCTGCCAGCCATTCTTTTTCCAGTCTTTCAGCCAACCCCACAAGGCATTGGCTACCATCCACGAGTCAGTGTAGAGATAAAGCTTTGGCCATCTCTCACGTTCAGCTACGTTAAGAGCTAGCTGGACAGCTTTTACCTCTGCAAATTGACTGGATTCTCCTTCTCCATCTCTCGCTTCTGCAACTCTGCGCGTTGGACTCCACACTGCAGATTTCCATCTCCGCTTGTTCCCAACCAGACGACAGGAACCGTCTGTGAACAAAGCATATCTCTTTTCATCATCAGACAGATCACTGTAAGGAGGAGCTTCCTCAGCACGAGTTACTCTCTCCTCTGGAGGTTTTGCACAGCTTGTGCCTTCTGGCCAGTTTGTGATCACCTCCACCAAACCAGGCCTTTCGAGATTTCCCATTCGAGCTCTCTGTGTTATTAGAGCCATCCACTTAGACCAGGTAGCATCTGTTGCATGATGTGGTGAAGAACCTTTGCCTTTGAACATCCAATTCAGAACTGGCAATCTAGGAGCTAGAAGAAGTTGTGACTCAGTTCCGATCACTTCAGAAGCAGCTTTCACTCCTTCATAAGCAGCTAAAATCTCTTTCTCTGTTGGAGTGTAGTTTGCCTCTGAGCCTCTGTAGCCACGACCCCAGAAACCAAGAGGACGTCCTCGTGTCTCCCCTGGAGCTCTTTGCCATAAGCACCAGGTTGGACCATTGTCACTCGCGGCCGTGTACAGAATGTTCTTAATGTCTGGACCAGTTCGGACAGGTCCCAGACCCATCGCTTGGACTACCTCTCGCTTGATCTGGTCAAAGGCTGCTTGTTGCTCAGGACCCCATTGGAAACTGTTTCTCTTTCGAGTCACATCATATAGAGGTTTCACAATCTGACTGTATCCAGGAATGTGCAGTCTCCAAAATCCCACTATGCCTAGGATACGCAGAGTTTCTTTCTTATTGATGGGATTTGCCATGGTGGAGACTCTGTTTATCACATCCATTGGGATGTGACGGCGACCATCTTGCCACCGCACTCCCAGAAACTGGATTTCTCTGGCAGGTCCTTTCACCTTGTCTCGCTTGATAGCGAAACCGGCTTGCAAGAGAATGTCAAGGATTTTGTTACCTTTCTCGAAGACTTCTTCAGCAGTCTCACCCCAGACGATGATGTCATCGATGAACTGAATGTGTTCTGGAGCTCCACCTTTCTCCAGAGCATCGTGGATCACTGCATGGCAGATGGTTGAACTGTGAATCCACCCCTGGGGCAAACGATTGAATGTGTACTGAATGCCTCTCCAGGTGAAAGCAAACTGAGGCCTGCATTCCTCTGCTATGGGAATAGAGAAGAAAGCATTAGCAATGTCTATGGTAGCATACCATTTGGCCTGCTTGGATTCCAGCTCATATTGGAGTTCCATCATGTCTGGCACAGCTGCACTCATGGGTGGAGTTACTTCATTCAAAGCATGGAAATCAACGGTCAGACGCCACTCTCCATTCTGTTTTCTCACAGGCCAGATTGGACTGTTGAAAGGTGAATGAGTTTTGCTGATGACTCTCTGACTCTCCAGCTGATGAATCAAGTTTTGAATGGGCACCGAAGAGTCACGGTTAGTTCTGTATTGTCTGTGATGCACAGTTTGAGAAGCAACCGGCAGCTTTACATCCTCTATCTCATGTTGTCCCACAACTGCAGATTCATCTGAAAGCTCAGGTCTAATGGACAACTTCAATTTTCCTCCATCAATTTCTACAGTTGCTATTCCAAAAGCCCATTTGTAACCCTTAGGGTCTTTAAAACGCCCTTCTCTCAGAAAATCAATTCCCAAAATACAAGGTGCATTAGGACCTGTTACAATAGTATGTTTCTTCCACTGCTTCCCAGTTAAGCTTATATCAACCTCTATCTTAAACAACTCTTGAGATCCACCAGTGACTCCCTGAATAGTTATAGATTCTCCCCCTTGATAATTTGATGGTATTATGGTGCACTGAGCTCCTGTGTCAACCAAGGCCCTGTACTTCTGAAATTTTGAAGTGCCAGGCCACTGGATGTACACATCCCAATAGATTCTGTTATCTCCATTATCCCTTACCTCCCCCTGGCGGAAGGCAGGGCACCCCTAATGGTGGGGATTACCTCCACATGTACAGCTGGCACAACGTCCAGCACCAGAATTAGGATCACTGTTGGAGCTATCAGAGTTGTTCTGGGAAACTGAGGAAGCGACAGCTACCCTCCTGGTATTGCTACCTCGGGATCTGCCCCTCTGCAGCTCCCGTAACCTCTTGAAAAGATCAGAAGTTGGTTGACCATCCCATCTGTTCATGTTCTCACCAAACTGATCACGCAGAGTTATCCAGATACTGCCACGTGATTGCCTCTGCTGTCTGTTTTGGTTTGACCTATTCTGGAATGGCCTTCTTGGAGCACGTCTGTTTCTGACAGCTGAAACTTGTATCCATCTGGAGGAAGAGGAATCAGAATCATCCCCCTTCATCAAGTTGGATATGGAGGTTTTAAGTTCCTCCTTCAGCTCTTTCATGCAATTCTTTATTTCTCCAGACAGAGCTTCAATGGCTGAAACCAAAGAAGTACATGCAAGACTATCCTCCAATTGCCTCATTTGGTCAGTGAAACGGCCAACAGTAGGAGGTGCTCCACCATAATTTCTTGCCACAATCCTGCTTGCCAGAATAGTAGCATAATTAGGAGGAGCAAGCTTAATGAGCTTTTTGGCAAGGCCTGTTCCAACAGGAATTTCATCAGGATTCAGAGTCTTATGATCTCCATACATTACTTCTCTCACAGCAAACTCTCTCAGACGCTTGATTCCCTCAGCTATTGTGGTCCAAGGCTTAGGGTTCCATGGTAAATCATCTCTGCTGGGGTACCTCAGCGAGACTGCCAGTAGGAGGCGTGCCCACAGAGAAACTTTACCAATGCACTTGCCTAGGTGCCTGTCTATGCCTGTATCCTTTGAGAGCATCCCCAACTGAGAGGCCGACTTGTCACCTACCACCAATGCTGGGGCTCCCATATCAAAACACCTGGCTAGCCAAGACAGGACTGGCTCATTATCTCCTCTGATGTAATCCTTCCTCACATGTCTAATTTCCTGTCTGGGTGCATTAGCTGACTGTATGTCATCCTCATCCTCATCATCATCATCATCCTGAGGTCGCTGTCCCCATATTCATATTGTAATCTTCCGTTGAATTTCCTTGAGTTCAGAGGCACTGCCAGCAGTTGCTAATTTTCCAGAGTCTACATCCTGACCTACATCTCCATCATCCGTGTGGGGTCTCAAGAGGTCTGTCAGAGTTTTAAGGCTAACCTTCTCTTCCTCACCAGAAGGATCTTTCTTAACAGAAGGATCCTGAGTAGAAGGACCCTCATCTCCATCTGCACCAACTCCTGCAGCATCTGCATCTCCTCCTGCAGCTCCTTTGCGCTTTCTGGTGATAGTGGCAACCAAATTTACTGGATTGGCTTTCACATTCACAGCAGAGTTGGAAGGAGTAGAGGAATTTTGTGCAGGGTTAGCAGGAGCAGAGGGGGTCTGTGCAGGGTTGGCAGGAGGTGTGCTTTGAGATCCTGCAGCCACTGCTGCGTCCGTCTGGGCAGCAGAGGGAGGAGGAGGAGACTGTGCCTCGTTAATGGTGTCTGCCTGCACAGCTATGTCTGCCTGCACAGCCATTTCTGTCTGTGTAGCTATGTCTGCCTGCACAGCCATTTCTGTCTGTGTAACTATGTCTGCCTGCGCAGCCATTTCTGTCTGTGTAACTATGTCTGCCTGCACAGCCATTTCTGTCTGTGTAGCTATGTCTACCTGCGCAGGCATTTCTGTCTGTGTAACTACGTCTGCCTGCACAGCCATTTCTGTCATCTCAGATTCTGGCAAAGATCCCGCAGCTACTGCTGCTGGCTCTGAGTCAAAGGTGTCAGCATCTTTCTCACAAACCTGAACTGTGATTTCCTGGTCACCGTAATCAGAATCAGAAACCAATTCCGAACCTCTCTGAGCTTTTCTATATTTCCTCTTACAACTACGCAGATCGGAAGAGCAAGTCTTTCTTGACACAGTGCTATCAGCAGCCATATGGTTATTCCAAGAAGCAACAAAATTAAGGTTAGCACAAGATATCTAGAGTAACACTGGTTCCAAAGACCCTCTGTAGTTGTAAGAGGAGTAACAAACTCAAATGTGTCTGCTAGCAGATTCATAGTTGAGTTACCATATCTTCTTAGGCCAATAAGACCACAACAGAATCCAACAACATTTAGTAACTTGTTCTTAACCCAAAGAAATGATTTATATGCCAGATATCTCACAATCTTGTCTATCATGCAAGAAATGGCCCCTCTGTAGACAATTGCACCGATAACAGATGAAATAGAATGACTCATAATCCAAAACAGCTTCATTTTGCTTCCTCATCTGAGTAGGAATAAATCATACAAGCAATCGAGTCCCACGTTGGGCGCCAAAAATAAAAAATGTGTGTCAGTGTGAGCTGAAATTCCGCCCCCCCCTCCCCCCCCCCCCCCCCCGACAATAACCAGGCTAGCCCAGTCTGGAAGCAAATGAAAGCTGTATTTACAAAGCAATGAATATGTACAAATATACAAAATTCACAACATTTACAAATATATATACAATCAACAGAAAATCACAACCAATCTCCCTTTGCTTCCCCCCATTGAGGACCCTTCCCAAAGGGGTCTCCCTCTCCCAGGAGCTTTCCCCCAGACCCCCCTTGGACACAAAGCAGAGTTAGTTAGAGCAGAAAGTTGTTAACTTAGCTGCCAAGGTCAGTGTGTTATCTTCAGCCAGAAGAGAAGAAGAAAACAGCAGCCAGACATCCCAGCAACTGCCCCGACTGCAGAACGCAGAATGTGCAGAGTGCCTACTTTGTTTTGGGTAATAGTTCTTAAACATTTCTATCTATCCAATGGAAGTGTTTAGAACAATCAGTATTTTGCTTTCTTACACCCAATAGTGACTTATTTACACTCTTTCACTTCCTCTGTTCTGAACTTTGCAAAGAAAAATTAAAAAGACAGTTTCAAACCATCACAACCATCCTTGGCTGGGAAGTTGGTATCCTACCACTTCCAACATAG
Organism: Indicator indicator; assembly: GCF_027791375.1. Lineage (NCBI taxonomy): Eukaryota > Metazoa > Chordata > Aves > Piciformes > Indicatoridae > Indicator > Indicator indicator. The sequence goes on along the minus strand of NC_072011.1, from coordinate 15,168,414 downwards.
CCTAGAAAACAACATCATTGATGAAGGAAGAGCAGGATCATTCTTAAGTTATTCTTGTATTTCCTAAAGATAAACTTAAATCAATAAATTTTGCCTTTTTTTGTAACACACTGATTACACATTACACAGTAAAAATGCCATTTAGGCAGGGACACTTTCCACTAGACCAGGTTGGCCATATACACATACGTTTCACTGCCTAGCATGTTTCTATGTTTATCTTACAAAGACTACTACATATTTTAAATAAGTTAACACTTAACTGGGTGAGTCTAACATTCCCTATAAACTGCCAATACTAGAAAGAAAATAACAGGTTCTAATCCAGGTATTAACCCGGCCCTAATGTATACATTTTATTTTTCAATAGAAAATGTCAGTACTTTAATAAACTTCAGTGATTAGGATAGTCTAGAAGGTTACTTCAGAAAGCTGTGTCCCAGGCATAAGATGAAGGACAGAGGCCTATCATGACATAATTTCAAAGGGCTAACACTAGTATAAATCAGGAGTCATCATCCTGTTGGTACAGTTAATCTGTAGGCATAAGCATGTCAACTGTCTCCCAGAACATCCTCATAGAAAAGCTCAGATGTGGCATAGTTGGCTGGTCAGAGAGGTGGATTGCAAACTGGCTCCACAGCAGAGTTCAGAGGGTCATCATCAGTGGCGCAGCGTCAGCTTGGAGGCCTGTGGCAAGTGGTGTCCCCCAGGGATCAGTACTGGGTCCAGTTTTGTTCAATATCTTTATCAACAACCTGGATGAGGGCATTGAGAGTACCCTCAGCAAGTTCCTGATGATACAAAACTGGGGGGGTTGGCTGACACCTGTCAGGCTGTGCAGCCATCCAACATGACCTGGACAGGCTGGAGAGCTGGGTGCAGGCAAACCTCATGAAGTTTAATGAGAACAAGAGCAAGGTCCTGCATCTGGGGAGGAATATCAACAGGCACCAGGACAGGTTAGGGGCTGCCCTGCTGGAAAGCAGCTCCACAGAGAAAGACCTTGGAGTGATGGTGGACAGCAAGTTCTCCATGGAACAACAATGTGCTCTTGTGGCCAAGAGAGCCATTGGGATCCTGGGATGTATCAAGAAAGGTGTGTCCAGCAGGTCTAGGGAAGTTCTTCTACCTCTCTGCTCTGCCCTGGTGAGACCACACCTGGAATACTGTGTCCAGTTTGGGGCTCCCCAGTTCAAAAGAGACACAGACCTGCTGGAGAGAATCCAACAGAGAGCCACAAGGATGATTAGGGGACTTGAGCATCTCCCCTGTGAAGAGAAACTGAGATCCCTGGGGCTGTTTAGTCTGGAGAAGAGAAGATTGAGAGGGGATCTGATCAATGCCTATAAATATTTGAGGGGTGGGTGTCAAGTGGAGGAGGCCAGGCTCTTTTTGGTGATTCACAGCGATACGACAGGGAAAAATGAGTTCAAACTTGAACATGGAAGATTTCATCTCAACATGAGGAGAAACTTCTTTACAGTAAGGGTGACAGAACACTGGAACAGGCTCCCCAGAGAGGTTGTGGAGTCTCCTTGTCTGGAGACTTTCAAAGCCCACCTGGATGCATTCCTGTGTGGACTACCCTAAGTGATCCTGCTCTGGCAGGGGGTTGAACCTCTTGATGATCTCTTGAGGTCCCTGCCAACCTCTGATATACTGTGAGACTGTGAAGTAATTGGTATGGCAATCTTGTTCTCTGCACAAGTACAAAATGAGGGAAAAACACAAATAAATACATATAAGAAAACATTTTGGTTAACTGTATTCTATCTAATGGTTATGTAAATCCATCTACATTTTCTAATTAATATGGGAGGGTATTTACCTTTCACACAGGAACATGGTAAAATAAAACAGAAACAGAGAAATGCTTAGTCTAGAGGCCTTTATGGTAAAAAAGCTCTTCTAGCTTTTTCATAATTCACAAATTAGGAACTGGTGAGCAGAAGTAGCTTTTAAAATATTCTTAGATATTGAGAAAAATGGAAGGCTTTGGGAACAAATAGTTGATCCTTTTTCTATTGTGCGAGGTATAAAAAGAAGATAGACTCATGTTCAGTAACTATTACACAGCAAATTTACTAGATTTTTCCCTCTTGCAATTAATTGACAATCACTTTTCTTTGACTAAATTTTGAAGGCTTGTATTGTGTAATGGCATGCAAACTAGAAAACAGAATGTTTCACTTAAATGTAAGGAAGAACTTCGTTTTGGGGGAGTGACGGACCACTAGAACAGGCTGCCCAAAAATGTTCTGGAGTCGCCTTCTCTGGAGACTTTCAAAATCTGCCTGGACATTTTCCCATGCAGCCTGGTTGAGGTGAACCTGTTTTAGCAGATGATCTCCAGAGGTCTCCTCCATTCCCTACCAATCTGTGATTAATAGTGTTACAACAGTTCTCTCGCTTCTAGAACATCTCAAAACAAGAAACTTGTGGTTAATAAAAGACATTTAGCCAGCACAAGGTAAGTCAAGAGAGCTTTTCTCCAAAGAAGATGACACAGAAAAATCTGTACTGCCAGAAATAAATGTAACTCAGCTTGGTCCAATAACATAATTCGAGGGGTTTAAAATTTAACATACTGTGCAATCACAGTAGCAGATTCTCTCAGAGAATTTGTTTTCAGAAATCTCTTAACTGTGTAAACTTCATCACCCACACAAAATCACACTGGTTTTCAGGAAGCTGCAGTTTCAGTATTGAAGATACTTTTGGCCTTTTGTGTTTCACATAATTTTGTGTGCATACAGCTATCACTTCAAAGATTGCTAAATAGGGATTCTTTTCAAGAGCATGATTGGGACTTTATCTACTAAGTTTGTCTTAGTGCTATAGCTTGCCATCTAGCTTGAAACTCTGTTGAAAAGGTAATTATAGAATAGCTGCCATTGTAAAGCTTCATTGCTGTCATCACAGAAAAAAATATTTTTACCTGTAGTTAAACCAAGACTAGTCTACAGTTCTTCCACAGTAAGGATTTTGATGGGAGGGAAAGAAGTCAGGACAACATTTGCCTAGGATTAGATTCACAGAAAAAATGAAGCAGGAGTGTCTCTCCCCAGATAAGTGCTTTGACTACTACTGGAGTGTGGTGACATCTCTCCTCTCAGGAGAACCTAATGACCAGTCAGATCTTAAATGGGATGGGACAGTGCCAACCTGATATTTTAGGAAGATGACTGTAAAGGCTGTCTCTCACAGAACAGGGATATAGGAAATTCAGCTTCATTTTGTTGTTCTACTGGTTTTTAAAAGTGCAATGCAAGGTGTAATGCAAGGTGTTGTGAGGTGTAGTGATTTGTCCAGTGTGGGACAAACCCAAGCCCAGAAATCTTTATATGAATTCATGTTTTCTGGCTGGTTTTAAGTACTGCACAGAGTAATATCTGATGACATATTTAATCTAACTCCCCCATTAGATTTCTTGCGTTTTCTCCACAATTCAGCAGTGATAGCTTAAGAGCTAATAACTTTCTAATGATAACTGTCTAATGACAATGGTTGTCATTAGAAGATTCCTGAAAGAATCCTTAAAAAACAAGAAAAGGAAAAGCTTTTTACCTCTTGATTTGAGACTAATGTTTTATCTAAAAGGTTAATATTGCAACAATATTTTTTTTGTTCTAAATTTTAATAGCAACAATAATAATATGCCATCATTATTTACTACTATTGGCAGTCACCATTGCTAACTTGAAGATGATAAAAAAGGGAGGAACCATAAATCTTAATGTTTTAGGGAACATATTGATTCAAAATAAGTAAGAGTATGAAACAGTTGAGTTTCATCTTCAAATGAAGTCATTCCAAGGGAAGAACCATTAAGATTATATGAAGATTAGAGGAGTTTGGGAATTACAGGGCTTAGGTTCCATCTTGGACAGGATTACTTTATTCAGACTGTATATGTACAAGGAGCCTGCAAAGATAATGAAAGAAAGGAAATACTTTCTAGAGAGCCTTAATAACTACTAATCAAATATCTATAGAACATTAATTAAACTTTAATCAACATTTTCCATAGCTTTCAAGATGACAGTTTAGTACAGGCAATGCTCCTGTTCAAACAAATTTTGGTATAAGTTAAGCCTATCAGTAATTATTGTCAATCACGCTGTCCAGTTCTTTCAGTTAAACACTTAAGTCTCATTTATCCCAAGGGGCTATTTTAATCTAACATCTAAATAGGACCTTCAAGTATTATACTTATAGGTGCCAGCAATATGTCCTTTTGTTGTGGGCTTAGGAAAGGGCAAGAGCACAGTAGCCTACAGACATTGAGACTTTTCTGAAGCGTGGAGTAGAAGCATGCCACCACACAAAAATTGGTGGTTAACTTCACTGAAGAACAGAAATAATTTTAGAAGTACACAGAGTATACAGAGTTGGCTTTTCCCTCCTGAATTCTGAGTTTGTTGGGAATATCTCTCTGTGCAAAGTATTATTCATCAAAACACACAAAGAGCAGAACAGCTCAGAAGTGATTGCACGACATAATCTATATTTCCTAAGTGGACACAGGCACTCCAAAGACACTCCACAGCTGCAACAGTGACAGAATCATAAACTGTATTGTTAAAGATTTTTAGTAAATCATCAGAGCCTTGAAGTTGTTTGGAGTTTTGCTCAGCTCATGACTCACCTGTAATCAGATAAAAAGCAAAAGGCAAACTTGGTAACTGGGTGGTTGTGGGCAGATACTATTTGGGTCAATTACAAACATATTCATTCTTTCTAGGAGAGGTTTTATCTCTAAAGGAGCTACCAAAATTTGCATGATTCTCCAGCTGGATCACTGAAAATCCAAGGGTCTCCTGGTGTGACTTTAGCAACAGAAATTATAATTGTGTAATTTAAAATTCAGTTCTAACACGATTTTTTAAAAGGAAAAACCTCTAACTGCTCTTCCAATTACATGTCACTCAGACACAAATAGCAAAGAACTATTCCTGAACAACAGCAACGCTCCTACTCTGTCAGACTCAGATAGATCAGGCAATAAATAATGAAGATTTTTTTTCCCCTGGTTTTGCATATAACAAAAAGCCCAACAAACAAACCCAACTAATTCAGATCTCAAAAAGATGCATCACGGTTCAGGAAAACACTTGCAAAATATGCAATAAGAACAACACACATTTCAAAAATTATTAATCTGAATAACCTGAAAATTGAAGAGTTTACTTTTTGAGTCCCTTGTTTCATTTATGTATTAGACACAACAATGAAAATGTGATTTCTACCCATTCATAGCCCTGACTTTCAAACCATAAATAGAAGTCAGTTTTGATTGGTCTGGAAATACTATGCGTTCTAGATGAGACTTAGTTGTTGTCACATTTGCACAGGGACTTATGAGACACTTGCTGCGACTTTGCAAGGTGTAATGAAGCAGATCACTTCTCAGTTTCTCACAGGAGATACAAAAGCTATGCTGACTTATGCCATCACTCACTAGCTAGCAGTCTTTGTCCACCTAGTGAAGCAGTTTAACATCCTAGAAATCTGTATACAAAGGACTATAGGCACGAAAATAGGCTGGGCAGTGACTAGCTTGAGAGCAGCCCTGAAGAAAGGGACTTGGGGGTGCTGGTAGATGAGAAGCTCAATATGAGCTGCCAGTGTACACTTGCAGCCCAGAATGCCAATCGTATCCTGGGTTGCATCAAGAGAAGTGTGGCCAGCAGGTTGAGGGAGGTGATTCTCCCTCTCTCATGAGACCCTACTGTGTCCAGTTCTGGAGCCCCTGTTACAAGAAGGATATGTACATGCTGAAACATGTCCAGAGAAGGGCCGTGAGGATGATCAGAGGGCTGGAGCACTTCTCCTATGGAGACAGACTGAGAGAGTTGGGGTTCAGTTTGGAGAAGAGAAGGATCCAAGGAGACCTTATTGTGGCCTACCAATATCTGAAGGGGGCCTACAAGAAAGCTGATGAGAGACTTTTTAGGGTGTTGGTTAGGTATTGGGATAGGACTACGGGGATGGATCCAAGCTAGAGGAGGGGAGATTTAGATTACACATTAGGCGGAAGTTCTTCACCATGAGGGTGGTGGGACACTGGAACAGGTTGCCCAGGGAGGTGGTCGAAGCCCCATCCCTGGAGGTTTTTAAGGCCAGGCTGGATGTGGCTCTGGGCAACCTGATCTAGTGTGAGGTGTCCCTGCCCATGGTTGGGGAAGGGGGTAGAGGGGAGTGGAACTATATGATCCTTGAGATCCCTTCCAACCCTGACAATTCTATGATTCTGGGACTGAATTCTCCAATCTTTAATATGCAGTGTACTATACCGATGGCTGTGGTGGGCTGAAAATTCCCCCCAACATAAAATTGCCAGACCAACTCAGTTGGAAGCAAATGAATCTGTATTTACAAGCAAAACTACAATCTAAAATGAAACGTGATGAATATGTACAAATATACAATATTCACATATATTTACAATTTATAAACAGCACGAGAACACCCCTGGACAAAACCAGGAGGCTAATAGTAACTTTCCCACTCCCTGCACCCTTCTCCCTACCCCCCTGTACAGAAGGCACAAGAGAAAGAGCAAAGAGTTGTTTGTTAGTACTTAGCCACAACAAAAAACACAGCCAGGGGCAGCAAAGCCAGGAGAGGCACCAGCCAGAGTGGAGGAAGTGAAAAGAGAAAAGTTAGTTTTATGCTTGTTATCTGTCCCATGGGATTGTTTAGAATTTATTATTTTCCTTTTTACACCCAATGGTGATTTATTTACATTCTACTACTTTCTCTTCAAGATCTGTGGAAAATTTTCAAGGCACAGCCTGAAACTATCACGATGGAGTTTGCCAATGTCATTAAGGGATGGAGTTTTCATATTAACTGGCTTAGGCATCAAGACAGAATTGTTTTCTACATAATCTTTGGGGAGTCCTTCAGGAAAGTGGAAACAATTAATCTGAAGATTTATATCAGTGCTAACTAGCAGGAAACCTAACAAATATTCCATGCTATACATACTGCATAGCACAGCTGATTTCAAAACTAAAAATGTGCTAATAAGTAATATCCTCCAAACTAATTTTCTTTATAAAATGTAGAAGAGCATTCTAAATGGGTTGATAAATTAAAAAAAAAAAAAAACAGAAACAAAAAAACTGTGATGTGTATGTTGAAATGGAGAAAATCTATCAACTAAAAAGACTAATAAGCTTTGATTAGGCTATTTGACAAGTTCCTCTTCAAATAGCCTAATCAAAGGCTATTAGATTATAAATTTCAGTAACCTCACCATTGGTGAAGGGTTCGTAAATTGTGTTAATCAAAGCCACAGTAATTCAGTAACTGCATAGCTGCTTTAAAATACTATGTTTAGCCTCTGTCTGTGACTAAACTACAGCAGTTTATCATCCGTTGACTCTTCCCCAGCAGAGAAGGGAAACTGGGACAAAGAGAGATCACTGGTGGGTTAAAATGAAAATGGATTTAATGAAACAACAAAACTACATTCAGCCCAGCAAAGGTAGAGCAACTACAGTAAATAGGAAGGCAGTACACATAAGGAAGAGTAGGAGCAGGAAAAGCCTAATCAAGAACAGGAGTCCAAGGAGTAAGCACTCCCACCTCAGCAGACTTTCCCCTTTATACTGAGAGTGATCCTCATGGCATGGGATATACCTCTGAGCCAACTCAAGTCAGCTGTCCTGGCTAACTCAGAACTGGCCTGCAGCCCATAGCTGGCCTTTGATTCTGTCCCAGTAAAACCAGGACACATATCAAACAAGAAGGAAATGCACTGCCATTGTTTCATCATGAGATTATGATCCAGTCAAAGCCTTAAGAAAAAGTCCTCAAGAATTTATCTAAGCTACTAACAAATATAACTTTATTATCAAATGCTGTTAGAATTTCATAGACAATAATTCCTAGCATTACTTTCTTGTAAAAACGTGTAAAACAGTTACAATTCTCAAAGCATGGTTACCCCAAAAGACCACAGAACAGTTATTACTTTGCTATTGAATAATGAACTTTTTATTCTGGATAAACACTACCACAGTATCTTTCACACATGCTGGGCTGTGGACATGGTCTCCACAGAGGTCTAATCACAGGGCACAGTGTTTCCAAACAACATCCAACTATCCAACTCGTTCATTTGCATAAAACAACACTGAAAAAAACAAAACTATGGAAAAGGAAAATACTTTAGGAGTGAATTAGTTGCAGTTGATTTTTTGAATCCATATGGTATTTGTGACCTGCACATCTATGACATTTGCAAACTCATTAACCAAGCCTCTCCCTCCCTGTCTTTCACCTCTCACCCTCCCCAATATGCTTTAAATCTCCTTTAGAAAATTCTCTGGTGAGTTTCATTGTGTACCTCAGGTTTACACTGTACAGTAACTTCTTTCAGTTGTGCACCTGCCTGTCTGAATTGACTCAGGGCCATTACATTTTGGCCCTCCTGCAGTCACAGATGGACCTTTTGGATTCCATCCTCAGAACTGAAGCCAAAACAAGAATGGCACACAGTTGATTTTCTGTCTTTTTATATAAAAAAATGTATATTTCTTTCTTGGTGGAGAATTAGGACTTAAGACTGCATGTATTTGTGAAGTCAGATAGGTCTAGATCACATTCCAGGTTTAATGATAATTTTGAGTTGTAGATATCTTTCAGTCTTGTGATGTACCTGTCAATTTTACAACCATAAGGTTACTTCAGAGAAGTAGTGCTTAGCACACACAGCATATTTTCTACAAGAAAAACATATAATCACTTTGGTTTTCTTCTTTTGTTCTTCACACAAACTTAAAATTGCCTTGTATTTCTGTCTGATACTTTGGAACAAAGTTAGATAGGGAAGATTTTCCTAAGTGTGCCATCAGTTTCAGTGCCAGTGGCAATGTTATGCAGCGCATTTTGAAAGAGCTTTATGAGGTGAGGTGGGGAATAAAGCCTTTGCAGAAAGTGCATATAGATCTGTCCTACTCCTATAGGATCTTACCTATTCTGATGAGCAGGGTAAACTGAATGACTCCTATAAATAGACAGCTTGCCAAAAACTGCTTCTATTATTAGCTATTAAATAGACGACAACTAATCAGCATTCACTTTTCTAATTGCACTGCATCTGGGTTCTTCTGAGTCCTCCCTAATTGTGTCTTTTAGGAGAGGAAAAAATGGGAAAGGAAAGCTCTGCCAATCTTATTTGCACATCTTTGCCAAAATTATGATTTAATAGCAATAAAATTTTCAACAGCGAGGCAATTTTTCCCTGTTTTTATCCCAAAGTTGTATCAAGTGAACCCAAATCAATGATAAATGTCTACATTAAAACCATCATTGCTAATAGTATTCTATATCATTTGTCTTTTGTTCAGTGTGACCAAATTACAATCAGCACATGACACAGCTACGTATGATTAATGATGGTTTTACTTAGTAACTGACAGTGAAGCTTCTGGGAGGAAAATGGTAATATATTTCAGGTTATAAATTTTGGGGGGAAAATAGCTCTATTTTCAAAGCTGTAGTTAACATGTCTGCTTCTGCTTTTACCACTGTCAGACTGGAGGGTTTAAAGTTGCTCAGATTTTGAAGGGATTATTCTTCTCTTCTCAGAGTGGAAGTTTTGGCTTAGGCATTCTTAAATCTTTAACAGACTGTACACAATATTTCAGAAACACTGGAGAGTATGCAGGGAAAAGTGTTGCAATTACTCAGGAAAAATACATACATTAATTAATGACCAGGAATAAAATCTCTCTGAGAGCACTGCAAATTAAAAAATTATAGATAACCTTTATGAATGATGAGAGAGTAGACTGGGAAACGCTGAGGAAAAGCTGTAAAAGCTTTCACTTGGCAGAGGATGATCTTGATAAGGTTAGAAATGCCTAAAAGCCACTCAGCAGCTTTAGGTTGGTGTTTCTTTGTCTGACACAGATGTTCATATCAAAAAGTGCTCCTGCTAAAAATCTCAAGAGTCTGAACAAGGAGAGAGAGTTCCCAAGCTTCTTACCCACATTTATTCTGATTTAGAACACCTGGACAATATATGAAAGACCTCTGTTGCCATTGCCAAAATTACTTCAAGCCTGAGAAACCTCTGTCTTTTGAACTAGTACTCTGTAAGTTGTGCCAACACTATAGTAATTAAAAATATAGAATGAAGGGGAAAAAAGAAAGGGATGTGGTTTAGGTGGGGCATTTTACAGTATCTGTCAAAGATTGGTGGTTACTTTCTACTCCTTGAAAGCAACAGCAAAATTCACCTCTGCCTCATTGGGATCAAAATTCTTCTGACTCTGAAGAACTTTATGAAAAGCCTTTATGAAGAATTTGTGAAAAACCTGTTTTGAAGGCTGTGTGAAGTCACTAGCAAAACTCCTAATCGGCTTCATCCAGTCTAGCATTGTACCCTTCATCTCCCCATGCAAGAAAAGAAAACTTGCCATTTCTTTTCCATCTTATTCACAGACAAAATTCAGAATACAAGCAGAGCAGGAAGAACTGCATATTAGCTGCCTCTGTGTTTTTTTACTCAAGTAATTTTGCTGTCTCAAATTTTCTGATGTTTTAATTTAGGATAATTACATTTACTGGGATTCATGTAACTGCATTAGACATCTTATGTTCACAACATCAATATGCAACCTAAATATGTGACTATACATATTGGGCTTTCTTTTCCTGTAGATCAGTTATGTAAATATATATACATATGTGTTCTTAAATATATGTGTGTGTGTGTGTGTGTGACATATATATACATACATTTTGAAGCAATGTAACTGGAAAGCATAAATGCTTTTTCCATTTCTGTGCAAATGAAGAAAATATCATTATCCACTGGAATTCACTGCATTGGCCATTCTTTCAGAGTTCTCCCTGATATCCAATAGAAAAATCAATGAACCAGCTAAAAAAAAAGTATCATTTTCAATTTGTGGCACTTAGCTTATCAGGGATGATACCTGACAGCAGCCTTTACATGAATGCTAAGAGTAACATATAGCTAAAAACATATAGTTTCTAAAAATAATCAGCTACTCTTTTAAAATTAGTTCCTATTGTAACTAGAAATTATCCTGAGGAGTTCTGAGAGACTGCTGAAGACTACAGAACAAACTTTGGTTGTTCTTTCCTTTTCTTGTTGTTTTTTTTTTTTTTTTTCCTAATGACAGAATCACCTGAGCTCTGTGCATCAGTCTGGCAACATTTTGTGTGTTACTCTGCTCTCACTAAATGTCTTTATTAGGTATGTACAAGAGAAATTGGGGTTTCTGTTTAATATGCTCCAGTTACCACTAATATTGACTCAGCTCACAGCACAGCTTAATATTTCAAATCTCAGAGTCTAAAGCCACATAAATACAAGACCATACAAATTGTAACACATTTCTTGTAAAATGAGCAGATTTTGTCTGCAGACTGTTGAAATACATTTGTATTACAAAACCCTTTATAGTAAAATTACTTCAATTAACTCTATTTACTTTAAAAATTCAAAGGCATATTTACCCTACATTGCTTTTATTTCCAGAACTGTCACAAAACAAGACAAATGTGAAACCATAGCTAAATATATATAATATTTTGTGAGTAGAACTACTTACATAAGGCTCACTTTATTTTTAGCTTATAAATATATTTATTCTTACTGTAATTTTGATGAGATAAAAATCAACAATGCATAAAAAAGTAAAGATTTTGCCTTCAACTATTTGTATGGAGATAACACTTTGTGACATTCAGGCCTCATTATAAATCCATAGAAAGTGACCTTTGCAATGGTTTAGAGGAATTTAAATCACCAGTTGACGTAAGTGAAGTTTGCACCTAATCAGTTTTTCAGAATTTCCTATTAGAAATGCTACATGCAATAGAAAAATAATTTGTGACTAAAGCATGCTTTCTTCTCCTGATGCAGCTGTTCACCATGACTTTGTTTCACCTTTTGTGGCAATGGCATCATAGGACATCTTAAGAAGTAACACTTTTTCCCTATGATAAGCTAAAAGATTAAAATACAGGGTGGTTATGTCAGAAACTGAATTTAGTACAGCTGAAAAATTCTGACAGTTTTGTTTTAACAACTTCAGACACCTAATACACCCAGGTCCTGCAACAGGGTTGGGGAAATCCCAGGCATTGATATAGGCTGGGCAGTGACTGAAGTTGCCCTGAAGAAAAGGACTTGGGGGTGCTGGTGGATGAGAATCTCAACATGAGCTGCTAGTGTATACCTGCAGCCCTGAAAGCCAATCACATCCTAGGTTGCATCAAGAGAAGTGTGGCCAGCAGGTTGAGACAGGCAATTCTTCCCCTCTACATCTCTCATGAGACCCCACCTTGAGTACTATGTCCAGTTCTGGAGCCCCAATTACAAGAAAGATCTGGACATGCTGGAATGTGTCCAGAGAAGCGTCGTGAGGATGATCATAGGGCTGGATCGCCTCTCCTATGAGGACAGGCTGAGAGAGTTGGGGTTGTCCAGTTTGGGGAAGAGAAGGCTCCTAGCAGATCTTATTGTGGCCTTCCAGTATCTGAAGGGGACCTACAGAAAAGCTGGTTAGGGACTTTTTGGGGTGTTGGGTACTGATAGGACTAGGGGTAATGGATCCAAGCTAGAGGAAGGTAGATTTAGATTACACATTAGGAAGGGTGGTGAGACACTGGAGTAGGTTGCTCACGGTGGTGGTGGAAGCCTCTTCCCTGGAGGTTTTAAGGCCAGGCTGGATGTGGCTCTGAGCAACCTGATCTAGTGGAGGGTGTCCCTGCCCATTACAGGGGGGTTGGCACTAGATGAACTCTTGCTCTTAGTACCTTATACTAGCATATTAGAATAAAAATAGATGTTAATAATAGTGTAATCTTATTAGCTAATAATGCAATGGTCATTAACAGTTTATATTCTAGAATGTAAGTTTAACAGTCTTTCACAATATAATGTGCTACAATTTAACTTCCAGATTAAAGCAAAGAAGTTATCATTGTATAGAGGTGAAAAAGTTATCAGTGACATTCTGTTGAAAGAAAAAAAACAGCCAAACCAACAGATTATAGCCTGATAAGAGAAAGAAAAGCAGTATAAATAGCTTGTGTCTGCATTACTTCAATAGTTTGGTTGTAGTGAAACCTGAAAAATATCCTAAGATGCTAGTGATTATCCAGTGTTTGGGGAATCTTCTGCCAAAATACTGGCTTCTTCATTATTTCTTTCATTTTGTGTTTTTCTTTCCAAAACTGAGGCAAAAATATTGCCTACACTAATACATCTGGATTTGCTCTGCCACTAAAAATTAAACATTAAATGAATTTAAGTCAAAGTTAACAAATTGATGTGAGGATCTTATGCTGGATGAGGCCTTTTGGGATGAGCTTCCCCAAAACTAACAGGTGGACCAACTAGTTTTCTGCTTTCAAGTGAGAAAAAATATATTCTAGTGACTACCCATCAACACATTGCACAGAGATAATGAACAAGAAGTGGTGCCATATGTCTGCATGAAAATGATAGCTGATCTTAATTTACTAGTCCTCATTCATGGAAGGAGATGCACAATATGTACATCTCCTAAGTGCCAGTCTATTAAAACATTAAATTAATTTACATCTATAAATATTCTCAACGAAGCCAGTGGAGGTCACTTAAGCCACCGGCATTACTGCATGCATAAATGGCAAGTAAATGAGGACACCAGTTTCAAGAAAGTGTGGAAAAAGACAAAAAAAAGCAAAACAAAACAACCAACCGACCAAAAAAAAAAAAAAAAAACCCAACCAAACACAAAAAAACCCCATCTATTTAAGCACTCTGTTTCTGAGGCCTACTTAATAAAAATGAGTCACAGAGCAGCTTAACAATCTTCTTCCACTGGGATAGAGGCAGTGAGAGAAAGACAAGATACAACCTGCAACATTTATGTTTAGAAGCTGTCACCTCAGCAGCAACACGACTCTGCCACTCTACAATAGCAAATTGGGTGGGTTAAAACCCAGAATAGTTCACATCAGTCTAAAAGTGCAAGAATTTGATTTTTACTAATTTATTTCATTATGTTTTGGTATGTATAAAGACTATGTTTTTCTCCCTAAATAGTTTCTCATTTTTTCATATTTCCTTTCAGTATATTCTTCTTTTGGCCCCTTAGTATCAATATTCCTGGTAGCTTCCAAATGTGTGTTTTCAAGAGGATAAAAGAAAAAAAAAATGACCTAGGGCTCCTGACTTGTCTGATACCAAATTCTCCTTTTCTTCATTACATTTTCATTCCTGTTGTAACTTCCTGTATTCCCGGAAAGCTCCCTGTGGTAATGAAAGCTTATGGGTTGGGTTTTGTCTAGATTTGTACTTGCTAATATTTTATTTGTTAGTTTTCAAGGCTCATTGGGGGGAGGGAGGGGGGAATGTGTCTTCTCTTAGCACTTTCATGTGTAAGCTGCTCTAGATGATAACCTTTCAGACCACGATGTGATATGGAGCAATGTGAGTCTCCTGAAAGGTTGTAAAAGGCTCCAGAAATTTGCAACTGGTATGTCCTGTACTCTGACATAGCATTATTTCAAATGAACTGCTTTCAATACCATTCTTTCCTGGGAATTAAAAAGAACTACAGTCATATTTGAGCTCCAGAAATTAAACAATTACATCGGGTTTATTTTATTTAGTTACCGAAATTTGGACACTATAGAGAATTTGACTTCCTAGTAGTGCACCTGGTGGAGCTGTCTCTGAAGAGGAGGTTGAATTTCACTAAACCAGTGCTTCTTCTGCCCCCACCAATGTGCCTGCTAAAGGAGCATTATCCCATAAGCTATGCAATAATAAGAAATTTAGGAAAATATTAAGTAGATCTTAAATTTTCCCTGTTGCTTTGTGACATTCCAGTATCATCTTGAGGAAGAAGAAATAAAATACACTAAAAAGAGCACAAAATATTGCTAAGTAAATGATCAAAATGCTAGAAGACACGGGGAAAAAAACCATGAAGAAGCTGTTCCAAAGCAGTAATATGTTATCTCTGCTGTGTTTATTACACTTATACCTTGTCTTTACACAAGTGCTAATGTTTGCATGCAAAATGTCATCTGTTTTTCATATATTTTTGCTAAATGAATGTAGAATCTAAACAAAGCTGAAACTTTTTTACTCATGGCTAGCCAAAGTCAGAATTAAATCCTAGTAGTTCATTAAAAGCAAAGTCTTTAACCAAACCCAATAAAAATAAAAACTTCAACTGTCCAATTGGCACTATAACTTCCAAACTTATTTCCAGGTCACCAGGCAGTGTTTTTAACATCTCTAACAGAAAAGTGTGCAAGGAAAGGGGTTTGGGGTGTCAGGCTTTTCCTCTGGGCTGTCTGTAGTGTGCTTGGGTGGGGGGGAACATTTTGTCTGTGGCTTCTGCTCCTGCTTCTGCATTTTGCTGAGCTTTTCTGCAAACAGGCTAAGGAAATTATGGCAAAGAATGCACCTGATGGGATTCAGCTGTAATGCCTAAACACAGCAGTGATGCAGTTAATAGTGTCATGAAGTGAAGTCAGCTTCCAAGTTGAAAGCAGTTTCATTTCACACCCTCTCCTCTCTCAGTCTGCTTGATCCAGGATAAGTGTTGTTTTCCTTCTACAACCCTGTTGGCCTTCTGAGCTTAGGACGGACAAAGTTTAGCAAGATGGTGTCCAAGCTTTCAGCTCTCTGCAGCTGCAGTCCTTATCACTAACAAGTCAGTGCTGGTAAGCACAAAGATGAGCAAGAATCGTATCCTGGGCTGCATCAAGAGAAGAGTAACCATCAGGTCAACAAGGTGATTTTCCCCCTCTGCTCCATGGTGAGACCCCACCTTGAGTACTGTGTCCAATTCTGGAGCCCCTATTACAAGAAGGATATGGATGTGCTGGAATGTGTCCAGAGAAGGGGCACAAGGATGGTTGGAGCATCTTTCCTATTGAGACAGTCTGAGACAGTTGGGGTTATTCAGTATGGGGAAGAGAAGGATCCAAGGAGAAATTATTGTGGCCTTCCAGTATCTTAAGGGGGCCTACAAGGAATATGGGGAGGGACTTTTTAGGATGTTGGGTAGTGATAGGACTAGGGGGAATGGAGCAAAAATAGAAGTGGATAGATTCAGACTGAATACTAGGAAGCAATCCTTCACCATGAGACACTGGAACAGGTTGCCCAGGGAAGTGGTAGAAGCCGCATCCCTGGAAGTTTTTAAGGCCAGGCTGGATGTGGCTCTGAACAACATGATCTAGTGTGAGGTGTCCCTGCCCATGTTGGGGGGTCATGGGGGTGGAACTAGATGATCCTTGAGGTCCCTTTCAACCCTGATAATGCTATGATTCTATGAAAGACAACATAACTAGTTATTCTAATACTTTCAAAATGTCTTAAAATTTGTCCCATACCTTTTTCTCCCCATTCTTTTAGTTTATTTTTGTGTTAGTCTGGGCTACACACATTTCTTTAATTACATGGGTTTGGGCTACTTTAGCTTCAGATGAAAGTTGAAAACAGAATTGCTGCCCACACAAAAGAAGTAATCTGTCTTTGGAGTCCCTTTGATAGCAATACTTGAGTTTGGGTTTAGAAGTTAGCCTGGTCAAATTATTCAAATGGATAACTGACTTATTATTGGACAGTCACAGAGTGTATTCAAATTTTTTCCATGGTGTAATGCTCACATAAGGAATGAAGTCTTTCATACAGGGTAGCTAATCACTGTTGGGATGTAGCCAGGAATCCCTATTGCAAAAGTCTTCTCAAGAGCATCTCCAGTGACACTGGGAGCTGGAGCTCAGCTAGTCCATGGTCTTGTATGCCACTGCACTGCATGTACATTTTATTTCTATTTAGTATCTTAAATAATGTATAAAACATCTTCTACTTGTCTTGACTGTATTGAAAAGATTGTCCTATGTGACTGTTATTTCATCTTCAGGAACAATTTATACTATTTCAAGGTATTTATGTGCAGTCAGTCAATTCCATAGCAGAGACTAACAAGTGAGTACCTGCCATAGCCAGATTATTCACCCAGAGTGTTAATCAACATGTCTTAAGCATAAATGGTTCAGTTGGTTTAGAGGCAGTAGGAGCTGCCTGAGAGTATCTCCAGGACTGAGTTCCTGTAACAGTGAATCTAAATGTTTTTACTGTGAAGCTGGCTACCAGTGCAAGTCCATCACCTCATTTCAAGTCAGTCCATTGTCTCAACCTACAAATCAGTAACTGGAGAGTTCCTGGACTCTCCAGGGAATTGCTGAAAGTCCTGGATATGCATGCACACACAATCATGACCTGCATGCTCTCTGTTGTGGTTTCTGGTCCAGCCGCAGTTGCTCACAAACCTACCCTCCTACCCCTACTTTCCCCAGTAGGATGAGAAGGAGGAATTGGGAGCAAAATGCAAAAACCTCATGGTTTGAGATAAGGAGAGTTTAATAGAACAATACAAAGAACAAATAGACAACTGGATTTACAATAATAACAAAGAAGTAATAGGTAAAGTACTATAAAATGCAACACTGTCAATTGATGCAGTTAATGCTTTACTGCCCATGCCAAAACCCACTGTGCCAGACAATTGCCACAGCTGCCTGCACCAGGCTGCCCCCTGTTACATAGGGGGTATGATGTTTATGATATTAACTACCTCATTGTCTGGTTCAGGTTCTTATCCTGGCTGTGGCCCCTCACAGATTTTTGTGAAGAAAAGCAGCCCCATCCTAGTGAACTCAGGACACTCATCTATGTTACAGATATAACAAAACAATTTTTAATTTCATCCTCTTATCACATTACAACTTACATTCCATGTCTCTTGTCTCATAGGTCAAATGCTGCTAAAAAAAATAGTAGTACATGTGATCACCACTGGAATGTTTCACACATGTTCAAGAAATGGATATTTTGTTTTCAAAAGGTTGCAGAAAAGCTAGCTTATAGAAAGGTGGGAGATAGACAGATTTTACCCAGAAAACATCTGCATAACATTCTTGGTAGGACTAAGTGCATAGGCAGTCTAGGCTGTCAGGTATGAAGAAAATAAGAACCATGCAAATGTGAGGAAAATGGTGACTAAAGAAGTAAATACACAAAATTGTAAAGAGTTCACCGTAATCTGTTGAAATAAGAAGCTATTCATTTAATAGCTTTAACATCAAGAAGTGAGTATCTAAGCATACTCAGTATAATTTACAAACAGAAAGCAAGACTTTAAAAGTTCATGCACTGCAACATAAGTAGCTAATTCTGCATGTATAATGTGAAGCTTTTTTTTCATTCAGACTAGTCAAGGAAGAAGAAAATTAAGGGATAAATTCCCAGACAGTGGTGGAGACATTTCTCAAGAATCTTCACTCTGTTTCTCCATCTCAGAAGCAATTGACCAATTTATGTAACTACTGCAATCAGCTTTGTTCCTTCTCTTAATTGTTTGCCATCATTCAAGCTAAAAATGACAAGTTCTCCTATTCCAGTTTTAATTCCTAAATATATTCCATGTATTTGCTTCAGATCAATGATAATGTTTCTAAGAATCTTATTTTCTTGAAGCTACTCCAGTGTCTGCCACTTTGCACCCCACTGGGTAACAATGTTACATACTTAATGAATATTAATTCTTGATAATTAAGAGATAGAATAAGATAACATTGCCAGACCACTTTAGTGGCCTCTACTTGACCAGGATGTCTTTTTATCTCACATTTCTACATCCACCACTGCATAGTTTACTTCATCAGTCTCTGACTGTTGCCTTTACTCTTAGCTTCACTTCAAATGATCCAGCCTATCTTCTTTGCTTTGCTGCAAAAACTCCAATTTAAATGGTCTTAAACTCCCAGATTTTAAAGTTTTAAAATAAAGATAATTTGGATCTAGGGACATGCAGTCTCTCAATTATGAGATTCCTAGGAACCTCAGTTTTATTTATCTGTATCTGTTCATGACTGAAAGGTACCTCTCTCTCACTATGGATCTGAAGATCTTCTGAGCCAAGAGTTAAGTCTTTATTAACTAATTTTCACTTGCAGAAAAGAACCTGGAAAGGTCTCAACCATGATGTAGATAAAATTTGTCATGCTACTTCTGATGCGTATTTTATCTTTATTCTGATAAGGTGTAGTCTGATGGCTGCAAATGAAGAGGTAACATAGAAGAAATACAGATATTTAGGACCCAATTGACTATCCCATAGGACACAGAAATTAATATTAAATAAAACTGAATATTATAACTGGTTGGGGAACAAAACTGTGAATAGAATATTTTCCTTTTGCAACACAAAATTTTGGAAGATTTGAAATATTCCCCTAGAAAAATAAAAACCTAAAAAATACAAGTGAATAAAATTGTGCAGTATTGCACAATATCACATGACTGAGGAAACTCCTAGAGAAAAAATAACATTGATGTTTTGAAAAATACACTATGTATATTTCTTTTTTCCAGGAAATCAGTGTCAAAGATAATCCCTGTGTAATGCTGAGACTAGATTGCAGGTTCTTGTTTACTTTGCATAAACCCTATCTATGCCTGCATACTTGTCACAATTACCAACAATCCACACCTACAATTAGATCATTTTAATTTTTTTTTTCCCTAACACTGTTCAAATACTCTACCATGTTTAACTTGCTTCCAGGTCTACATTCCTTCTGACCTTATATTCATTCCAGGATGACTTCTAGAAGAATTCTAATCCATAAACATCACTATTACCTAACCTGATTTGTAGAAGGCTGTTGGATTTTTTATATTCAGGAAGGTGTCTGGTGTCTCAACATAACTGTTAGAATGAGAATTCTCAGTAATACCATATTTCACAAAGTACTTTCCACATTATGAAACTCCACAATGCTTCCTTAGTGCAGTATGAGTTATGACAAGTTTCCTGAACAGCACCCATAAGGCAGTGCTATGCAGACTACTGTTGGTGTTGAAGGTCTTTTCCTCCCCTTTTTTTAAATTATTATAAATAATATGACTGAAAAGAAAAAAAAAGAAAAGGTTGGAATTCAAGTGTGTAATGGTAAAAGTCAAGACAAAATTCATACACTAACTTTTTCTGTTTGGAAAAAAATAATCAGAGTTTTTTCCATGGAAATTTGTGGTGTGTTGAAAGTCCCTTGCCACATTGACAACACCAGATTAGTTCAGTTTGGAAGCAAATGAGGCTGTATTTTACAAGCAAAAACTACAATCTACAATGGAATGCAGCGAATATGTACAAATATACACTATTTACAATATTTACAAATGTGTACAATTAACAGCAACAGCACAAAGCCCCCCCTGGCCAAAGCCAGGAAAGCTGTCCCTCTGCCTCCCCTTTCACTGTCTTCCCCAGACCCCCCCTGGCAAAAGGAAGAAAGACAAGAAGCAGAGAGGTTACAGTATCACACAGTATCACAGTACATCAGAGGTTGGAAGGGACCTCAAGAGATCATCAGGTCCAACCCTCCTGCCAGAGCAGGATCACTTAGGGTAGTCCACACAGGAACGCATCCAGGTGGATTTTGAAAGCCTCCAGACAAGGAGACTCTACAACCCCTCTGGGGAGCCTGTTCCAGTGCTCTGTCACCCTCACTGTAAAGAAGTTTCTCCTCATGTTGAGATGAAATCTTCTATGTTCTATTTTGAAACCATTGTTCCTTGTCCTATTACTGTGTACCACCAAAAAGCCTGGCCCACTCCTTCTAACACCCAGCCCTCAGATATTTATAGACGTTGATCAGATCCCCTCTCAGTCTTTTCTTCTCAGGACTAAATAGCCCCAGGGATCTCAGTCTCTCTTCATAGGGGAGATGCTCAAGTCCCCTAATCATCCTCGTGGCTCTCTGTTGGATTCTCTCCAGCAGGTCTCTGCCTCTCTTGAACTGGGGAGCCCAAAACTGGACACAGTGTTCCAGGTGTGGTCTCACCAGGGCAGAGCAGAGAGGTAGAAGAACTTCCCTTGACCTGCTGGACACACCTTTCTTGATACATCCCAGGATCCCATTGGTTCTCTTGGCCACAAGGGCACATTGTTGTTCCATGGAGAACTTGCTGCCCACCAGCACTCCAAGGTCTTTCTCTGTGGAGCTGCTTTCCAGCAGGGCAGCCCCTAACCTGTCCTGGTGCCTGTTGTTATTCCTCCCCAGATGTAGTATCCTGCACTTGTCCTTATAAAACTTCATGAGGTTTGCCTGCACCCAGCTCTCCAGCCTGTCCAGGTCATGTTGGATGGCTGCACAGCCTGACAGGTGTCAGCCACCCCCCCCAGTTTTGTATCATCAGGAACTTGCTGAGGGTACTCTCAATGCCCTCATCCAGGTTGTTGATAAAGATATTGAACAAAACTGGACCCAGTACTGATCCCTGGGGGACACCACTTGCCACAGGCCTCCAAGCTGACGCTGCGCCACTGATGATGACCCTCTGAACTCTGTTGTGGAGCCAGTTTGCAATCCACCTCACTGACCAACCATCTATGCCACATCTCCTGAGCTTTTCTATGAGGATGGTATGGGGAGGTTGTTATAACTTAGCCAAGGTCAGTGTCTGGGTGTGTTATCTCTGAAGCAAAGCCAGAAGAGAAGAGCAGAAACACCCATGCTAGATTGCTGCAGAGAGAACACTGAACTTTTGTTTTGAGAACTGAATCTTAAAGGTTTTTATCTCTCCATAGAAGTGTTTAGAATAATCATTATTTTTCTTTCTTACATCCAATTTTGATTTATTTACATTCTTTTACTTTTCTGTTCGAACTCTGTGAAAAGAAATGAAAGGCATAACCTTAAAACCACCACAAAATTATACTGATAAAATTAACAGGAAGCCTTTTCTATGAAAACTATCAAACTTTTAAAAGCTACATTTTTCTTATAAATTAATTCCATATGAAATTCTAGAATCAACATTCAATTCTTATATTTATTAGCAGCATTAGTCTTCAACTTTACTTTCTCTGCTTTCAGCTTCCACTTAGCAGTATTTTCAGCAGAGAGTATTCAATCTTCCATTTGGTTATTGTTCCCCTTTCACCTAGCTCTTATCTCTTGTCTGTTAACAAACTCTCTTGACAAATAAACTCCTACATGTAGTCCAATCTTTTATGTCCATAAATTGCTAGGTAGCACTGGAGGAAAACAACAATTTTTGTGCTAGAACACTTCTTTTACCCCTGGGAAAATCATCCACACAATCTTTGTGATAATGAGGGCTTAGAAAATTCCCTGGAAAAGAGCTAATTTATTTTTCTAAATACTTCTCTGGAAAAGTAATCTTGATATAGTGTGGTTTTGTTGTTTTTTTTTTGTTTTGGTTTTTTTTTTTTTTGTCTTTTTCACCTTTACATGAAAATGCCTTACATAAAAAGAGCCTTGTTTATGGCTCTTTCATTCAATTTACTGTTGCAAAGTTGTCTTTTTATTAAAACATCTGCAGCAGATTAATTCTGGAGGTTTGCAGTAAATTCTTGCACCAAGGTGCTTTCTATGCCCTATGATTTGTCATATTTTGTAGAATTACTGCCCTGCAACAGTAGAGATCTTTTCTTTATTTGCTTTCTGATCTGCTCCTTGTTATAGTTACTTACTGTGACACACAAAGTTTCTGCAAAGACAAAATCCAAAGAAAAAGAATTAAAATATCATTATGGGTCATCTATAGGAGGAAAATACTTTAACATTAAATTGTCTGCAACACATTTTCCTGTCTCTTAACATTATGATTTAGCCTTCAATATTGAGTCATACTTGGTACCTCTTTTACTGTCTACAGCTGAATTTCCCAAGAGCTCTTTGTATAGTATACAGATTGCAAAAGTTAATATTTAGAGCTCTAATTGTCAAAAAAACTTACAGAGAGAAAAGCAAATGAATATACATGAGGTTTTTATAGTGCACACCCAGTCTTTCCTTACAGGAAAAAGAAAATAGCTTCACAAGCAACTTTTTCATAAAAATAAGTGACAATTTTGCCCTCAGAGTGCACTCATTTTAAATGTTTGTCAGTACTTTAATAAATTTTCTTTCCAGTTTTCTCAATAAGAAATTAATTGTTACAGTTACAATTATAAACCTAAGGAGGCATAGATTTAGCTCCCTTTTCTAAGGGAATTTGCACCAATAGCTCTCCAGAAAATATACCTTAACTTTCATTCTACAAAATATTCTGAAAGACAAGTTTCTCCTCATCAAGCTCTTTTGCTTGTCATGAAACATTTAAATATTCCATTAATCCTTGTTTAATGGCTATTTCATCGGTCAGTGTTTTTTTAAAGTAGGACAACAACAGATAGAAATTCTATCATTCTCTCCCAGTGTGTGTGATAATTTGATAATTTAGCTCATTGATATGAAGCACTTCATGGATTTAGGTACACTTGGTCCTACTTTAGGTTGAGAGCACAGAAAAGGAGATCTCTAATCATTCCATCTTCTTTTGATAAGTGTTCATTTCCCTTCCAGGCAAAGGTACAAATTGAACCAAATCCCCTGTAACCTAAGTAAATGACTCATTTACTGGACTGTGGTGAAATACCATGACTTATTTATGATGGAAACCCATCGTTTTCACTGTTTTTCTTACAGCTTTTCAGAAAGGAAGCATTTTGGGTTTAAGTGAATTATTTATTTAGACAGAAAATAAACCCTGAGCTGACACTGTTTCCAATATTTTTTTTTTTCATTTTCATCATCAGTGATCACTTACTGAAAAATTGACTGTGTCCCTAAATATAGCAGAGGAATATTTAAAATTTAATAAATAAAGAGATAAATAAAGGAATTATAGCAGCTGGAAGCTAAATCCTGACAGATTCAAATCTAAATGTGTCAAAAATTCTTACTGGTGAATGTGATTAACTATGAACATGAACTGCCAAGGGCTTGTTTATCTGTTGATACCTACCTGTTAAGACTAGATGCCAGTCTGCAAGACCTATCAGTTGAGTGTAACATTGTACAGCCTAGACAATACAAGAGATAAGAATGCTTGATCTAATGGTCTCTTTGGCTTTAAGAAATATAATTATATGCAATTGAGAAGATTTATTAGTCATATGTGAATTGTTTTCAGCCAGGAACAATCTTAGTGAAACACAGATTAGCCCCAGTGTGATTCCTGCCCATTGAAATCAAATACCTCGTATGAAAACTACCTTTTCTTTACATATCTGAAGACTTTTATCATGTTCTCAAACCAGGCTATTGAAAGAACAGAAGAACTGGTTCCAGCTCAGAACCTCTCTGTGCCAAAAGCTACATCTGAGAAGTCTCAGACTCAGTACACCAGTTTCAGAACATCCAGAAGTCTTCATCTCAATGTCAAAAAATTACAGTTTTGATGCTTTGTAACATGCAAGTAACTGATGATTAGGTGAAACAAATGGACAATATATGATGCATTTATATTAAAGAATGTTTTTTCTTATTATAAACCAATTATAGTATTATCTATCCAGCTATTTCCTCTAAACTTGGTCTTCAGAGGGCCTTTAACCATTTGGAACAATGTCAGAAACTATGAGGAGAGGAGAGGGAGAGGAGGGGAGGGGAGGGGAAGGGAGGGGTGGGGAGGGGTGGGGAGGGGAGGAGGAGAGGAGAGAGAGGAAGGAGAGGAGAGGAGAGGAAGGAGAGGAGAGGAGATGGAGAGGAGAGGAGATGGGAGGGAGGGGAGGGGAGGGGAGGAGGGGAGGGGAGGGTGAGGGGGAGGGAGGGAGGGGAGGGAGAGGATAGGAAGGAGAGGACGATGAGGCGTGCGAGAGATGGCTAGCAGGCGAGGCTCGGCATCAGTCATGCTGCTGGCGAGCTTGCGCTTCTCGTCTCTTACGCCTCGTTCTCGTCGCTTCGGCTCTCTTCTCTACGCTTCGACTCTCTTTCCTTCCTGTCTACTTCTCTTCTCGCTGCCTCTCTGCTTCTCTTCTCTTCTCTTCTCGATTCTCTGCTCGTTCTCTTCTCTGCTCTCTCTTCTCTCTCGCTCTTCTCCTTCTCTTCCTTCTCTTCTCTTCTCTTCGCTTCTCTTCTCGTCTCTTCGTCCTTCTCTTCTCTTCTCTCTTCTCGCTTCCTCCTGCTCTTCGCCTTCCTTCCGCTTCTCTGTCCTCTTCGCTTCCTCTTCCTTCCTTCGTCTTCCTCGCTTCTCTCTTCCTCTTTCCTGTCTATAATCCAATCCCACTTCACTCCAAAAAAACATTAAAATGCACCAATAGCCCAACACCGTTCCACACATTCTCCATTCAAAGCATAACCACCCAAATACACACTTTGAATCCACACAAATCAACCCCTACCCAATATCCATATCATGAGACACTACACATTCTCCTGCAAAAGCACAGCGGCCCAACAACAGCCTTCCAAAATGCATACCAGTTTTGTTCTGTGTAGTTAGCATATGCATGCATACACCTAAGTTCTTTTAGTTTACTATAAAACACAGTTTATCTTCCTATGAAATTCAGTCAGAGTCAATTGGTATAATCATAGGAATCATCCCTGAAAATGCAAGGAAAACAGCAGGTTTATTTTTCATTTCCAGGACATTTTTACTCTGTACAGCCATGCTGTTGCCTGTTCTGTTTTTCTCAAAGAGAATTGCTGAAGTGGAATCCTTCTAGACACACATACTCAGTAATTTTAGCACAGTTGACATCCTTTTAAATTTAAATACACATCCCCAGAAATTGAATTTGCATGTTGAGATAATTTTCACTGCTATAAACTCAAATGGTCACTTAAGAAAACACACACTGGCAGTACTAGATGATCTGCCATGCTGCTGTCACCACAATGTGAGCAGTGTCAGGGTAAGGTGATTCTGGAAGTGGGCTGTCTTCTCAATGTTTCTCCCCTTGTTCTAAACAAACTTCTTGCCATCCCACCACTTGTCAGTTACAGGTCTGAATTATCGCTGTTGAAGTTGTTCCCTTCTTTGAAGAGCAGGCAGTACCCAAATCTCTGTTGCTCTATGTAAGTAGTCTTAAGGAAGTGCCAGACCTATAGCACTCCTCGGGGACCGAAAGCTGAAATCTAACTAGATTGCTAAAGAGTATCTACAGAGCTAACATCTCCTCTGGGACTATGGTGTGGTGCTGGTCCAGTATCCCTTTGCTTTCCCTCTTCAGCAGAGGTTGGTTTCACCAGCACAAGCCAGCAAGGAAGGACTAAAAGGATCCACTGCAGGTACCTCACCTCTTTTGCTGTGCCCACACTGATGAACTTTTCCATCCCCTGTGTGCAGTCACTTGCATAAGGCTCGGAGTAAGAGAGGAAAGGTGTAACACTGCTCAGGCAAGGTGACAAGCATGTGCTTGTTGCCCACAGAAAAGCTCTCTGTGTGTAATCTTCTAGGGCCTATGAGCACACTTAAATAATCATGAAGACTATGTTTTGATTTACATTGTTTTATAAGAAGTGTTCAGGTCTCTTAAATGATCGAGGAGTATGAACACCCTAAGTAGTAGAACTGTAATTTGTGTGAAGAAACCCTCATGAAAATCCAGGCTCAGGTCTTGAAAAATCACCTCAATATATTGGAGGTTATTTTAACCTTTCTGCAGTCACTCAGCCCTGGACTACTTCATCTAATGTGCTGTCAAGGATATCTGATATTGCCAGTGGGGCAATGATGTTTGCAGGGATGCTATTTGTCCAGGGGGACTGGGAGAGACCCCAGCCACTTGCTTGTAGCTTTCTCTTCTGCCACCAAGTGCTAACAAACTCTCCTTCCCTGCTGACCTTAGCTGATTTCAAACTGCTAATGTGACAGTACATTTTACATGTGTGTAATAGCCTTATGCCAAGTTTGGCCTACAATATAGCAACTTCCTTAAATACACCAGCATCTGATGTGCTGGGTTTTAATAAATAACAGGTATAAATGGTTACTATAAATAATAACACTGATTATCCTGTGTAATCAAACTCCTCACCTGCTGTGAGATGCACCACATTTATGCAGATCATCTGTAGGCTTTTCATCCATGAAATTATAGAATGTATAATGTGATGGGCCATGATATATTTAGTGTACTGTAATTGCTTATTTATAAAAGAGCTATCAACAGCCCACTTTAAATAAATTCAGAAATCACCGTAGGGCATTTAAAAATGAATATTTTATATGACATTTCTAAAAGATTATGAGCATTTCTTTGAACAGTAAAATTAATGGCTGTTTTGCTGTTTAAAGTCATCCTGTGTAGAATCAGGATAATGGCATATAAACTGTAATTACTGTATTTGTGTTTTAATTAGGAATATAATCATCCACCTCTCTCGTGCCACAGTTTTCTGAAATTAATATTTGGGGGGTGGGGGGGAATTTAAAATGGTCTGTTTACTATTAGAATAGCTATGAGAAAGTGAATGGATTAAGCAGTAAGATATATACTTGAAGCTACCTTCTAATGAGAGAAATTTGGCAGGGTCATCTTGCCCTTGCAATTTGAGACACACTGATTGATCTTTACCTTTTCCTGTAAATAAGGGCTAACGACAACTGGCAATGTCAGCTTTGCCTGCCTCCTTGCATACATCACCAACCTACAGCATGTCTACCCAAAAATAACCAAGTTTTGCCCTGTCAACAGTGATCTACTCTTGTAAGAGAAAGGTATGAAAGGGCAGAAAATAGACTCTCTAACAGAAAAATCTAAAACTTGGAAAATGCTGATGTGAATTTTAACAGACTGAGAGATTAATAGATAAATGGAAAAGGAATTTCATACTTTTAGCAACTGACAACACCTATTCCATATCTTCCAGAGTAGTGCTATTAATAAACATGTTGATTCGTGGAACCATATATCAAAACCACCCTTCAGGGCCATCATTTTCTTTTTACCTGCCTCTGTGTTTATGTGATTCACAAATAAAACTTGAAGGAAAGAAATGCCCAGAGCATACAACTGCTGTGCTTTCTTTACCTGCAGTAGAAAATTAAACTGATGATGTGTTCAGCTAATGTGTCTTCAAATGGATCTTAGTGTAATATAAAAGTTTATATTTACAAAACTAGCCTTTATATTTCATATTAAAGAATTATAATTTCACAAAATTAAAGAAATCTGATTTATTATGACTTCCACAGTTTGATCATATAGTAGCTAATTGGTACTCCAATAAGATTTACCACACATGGGTTATTTATTGAGTCTCTTGCAGTTGTGGATTCTTTGTTATTGTGGTAGTTTTAGACTATGCCTTTAAAATTTTTCACAGATCTTGAGCAGAAAGTAGTAAAAATGTAAATGAATCACTATTGGGTGTAAAAAGGAAAATAATGATTATTCTAAACAATTCCATTGGAGGGATATCTCCCATAAGATTTGGTTCCCAAACAATTTTCTCTTCTCTTCTCTTCTCTTCTCTTCTCTTCTCTTCTCTTCTCTTCTCTTCTCTTCTCTTCTCTTCTCTTCTCTTCTCTTCTCTTTCTTTCTCTTTCTCTCTCTTCTTTCCTTCTTCTTCTCTTCTCTTCTCTTCTCTCTCTTCTCTTCTCTCTTCTCCCTTCCTTCTCTCCTTCTCTCTCCTTCTCCTTCTCTCTTCCTCTCCTCTCTCTCCCTCTCCTCTTCTCTCCTTCTCCTGTCTTCTCCTCTCTTTCCTCCTTCTCTCCTCCCTCTTTCCTTGCTCTTCCTTCTTCCCTCTTTCTCTTTCTCTCGTTTCTTCTCCTTCCTCCTTCTTCCCCCTTCCTTCTTCTCCTCTTCTCTTCTCTTCTCTCCTTCTCTCCTTCTCGCTTTCTTCCTTCTCTTCTTCTTTCTTCCCTTTCTCTCTTCCCTTCATCTTCCTTTCCCTCCTCTCCTCTTCTCTCTTCTCCTTCTTGCTTCCCTCTTGCTTTCTCGCTTTCTCCCTCTTCTCCTTCCTCTTTCTCTCTCTTTCTTCTGCTCTCGTCTTCTCTTCTTTCTCTCTTCTTCTTCTCGTCCTTTCCATTCCTCCTTCTCCCCTTTCTCTTCCCCTCTTATCCTTCTTCCTCTTCCCTCTTCCATCTTATCTCTTCCCTCTTTCTTCTCTTCTTCTTCCTCTTTCTCCTTCTCTTTCCCCTCTTTCTTCTCTCTTACTTTCTTCTCCCTCCTTTCTTCTCGTTCTCCTTCTTCTCACTTCTCTTCTTCTCTTCTCTTCTCTTCCTCCCTTCTCCCTTCTCTTCCTCTCTTTCTTCTCTTCTTCGTCTCTTCTTCTTTTCTTCTTCTTCTTCTCTCTCTTCCTTTTCTTCTCCTTTTTCTCTTCTCTTTCTCTCTTCTCTTCCTTCCTTCCTTCTCCTCTTCCCTCCTTTTCTCTCTCTTCTTCCTCCTTTCTTTCTCCTTCTCTCTCGTTCTCTTCTCTTTCCTTTCTTTTCTTTCTCTCTTTCTTCTCTCTATTCCCTTCTTCTTCTCTTTTTCTCCCTCTTCCCCTTCTTTCTTCTTTCTCTTCTCTCTTCTTCTTTCCCTCTTTCCTTCCCCCTTCTCTTTGTCTTTTCTTCCTCTCTTCCCTTTTCCTCTTCTTCGTTCTCGTTTCTTCCTTTGTCTCTTCTTTTTTCTCTTTTCTCTTTTCTCCTTTTCTTTCCTCTTCTACCTTCTCTTCTTCTTTTCTCTTTTTTCTCCTTCTTTTCTCTTCTCTTTTCTTTTTCTCTTTTTTCCCTCTCTCTTCCTCTTCCTTTCTTTTCTCCCTTTTCTCTTCTCTCTTTTCCTTTCTCTCTCCATCCTTCTCTCTTTCTCTCTTCTTTCCTCTTCTTTTCTTTCTCTTTTCCCCTCTTTCTTTTCTTCTTTTTTCTCTTTTCTCTCTTCCTTTCTCTGTTTTTCTCTTTTTCCCTCTTCTCTTTCTCTTCTTCTTTTCCCTTCTCTTTTCTTCTCTTTTTTCCCCTCCTTCTCTCTTTCCTTCTCTCTTCTTTCGTTCTCTTCGCTCTCTTTCCCTCTCCCCTTTTTCTTCCTCCTTCCTCTTTCTCTCTTCCTCTCTTTTTTTCTTTTTTCTCTTTTCTCTCTTCTCTTACTCCTTTCCTTTTTCTCTCTCTTCTTTCCTCCTCCTTCTCTTTTCTCTTCTCCTCTTCTCATTTTCCCTTTTCTTCCCCCTTTTCCCTTCTCCTTTTTCCTTCTTCCCTCCTCTTCCTCTCTTCCCCTTCTCTTTCCCTTCCCTTTTCTCCCCCTTCTTCCTTCCCTCTTCTCTTTTCTTCCCTCCTCTTTTTCTTTCCTCTTTCCCTCCTCTTTCTTTCCCCTCCTTTTCCTTCCTCTTCCCTTTTCCTTCTCCCCTTCCTCTTCCTTCCTCTTTTTCTTTTTCCTCTCTTTTTCTCTTTCTCTTTCCTCTTATCTTCTTCTCTTTCTTCCCTTTCTTTACCTCTTTCCCCTCTCTTCCTTTCTCTTCTTTTCCTTTCCTCTTCCCTCCCTCTTTCTCTTCTTTCCTTCTCTCTGCTTTCTTTTCCTCCTGCTCTTTCTTCTCTCTTCTTCTCTTCTTCCCCTCTCTCTTTCCCTCCCTTCTCTTTTACTTTCCTTTTCTTCTTTCCTTCCCTCTTTCCTCTCTTCTCTCTCTCTTTCATCTCTTTTCCTTCTCTTTCTCTTCTCCTTCTTTCTCCTTTCTGCTTCTCTTTTTCCTCTGCTCTTCTCCTCCTTTTCTCTCTTTCTTCTTTTTCCTCTTCTTCTCTTCTCTTCTCCTTCTTCTTCTTCTTCCTCTCTTCTTCTCTTCTCTTTCTTTTTCTCTTCCCTCTCCCTTTCCTCTTCTCTCTTCCTCTTCTTCTTTTTCCTTCTCCTCTTTCTTCTTCTCCTTCTTTCTCTTTCTTCTCTTCTTCTTCTTCTTCTCTCTTTCTCTTTTTCTTCCCATCTTTCCTTCCTCTTCTTCTCTTCCTCCTTTCTTCTCTTCTTTCTCTTTCCCTCTTCCTCTTCTTTCCTTTTTCTTTTTTTTTTCCTCCCCCCCTCCCCCCCTTTTCTTCCCCCTCTTCTCTTTCCTTTTTCTTTCTCTTCTTCTTTCTTTTCTCCTTTTCCTTCCTTCCCTCTCTTTCCCTCTTCTTTTCCTTTTCTTCCTCTATCTTCCTTTTCTCTCTTCTCCTTTTTCTCTTCTCTCTTCTTCCTTCTCCTTTTCCGCCTCCTCTCTTCTCTTCCCGTCCTCATCGCATACTCTTTCTCTTGCTCTTTTCCCCT
This sequence comes from Indicator indicator, assembly GCF_027791375.1. Lineage (NCBI taxonomy): Eukaryota > Metazoa > Chordata > Aves > Piciformes > Indicatoridae > Indicator > Indicator indicator. The sequence continues at coordinate 15,137,341 of NC_072011.1, read as the reverse complement.
CTTGCTCTTTTCCCCTCTCCCTCCTTCTCTGCTCCTTCTCCCTTTTCTTTTCTTCCTTACCTCAGTCCTTTTCTCCCTTCCCCTCCCTCTGTTTCTCTTCTCTTCCCTTTCCCTTCCGCTCTTCTCTTCTTCCTTATCTCTCTCCCCTTCTTTTTCCCATTCCTCTCCTCATCCTTATTCCTCCTTCTCTTCTTGCCTCCTTTCCCCACACCCTCATCTCCCTCGCGTTTTTCCTTTTCTTGCTCTTCTCTTCTCTTATCCCACTCTTCTCCCGTTTCGCTTTCCTCTCTCTTCGCTCCCGCTTCTATGCTCTCACGATTTAACAACTCCTTACCGTCTCTTTCTGACCCTTCTATTCGTCCTCCTTCCCTCTTTCCCCCTTCCTCCTCTTCTCTTTTTCCTCTCCTCGTCCCCCCTTCTCGTCTCATCCCCCCTCTTCTCCTTGCTTTCTATTTTCCTCCTCAACTCTTTCCCCCCCCGTTTTTCCCCCCCTTCTTCTTTCTCTTGCTTCCTCCTTCTCTCTTCTCTACCCTACTATCTCTTCTTCTTTCTTTCCTTCTCTTTTTTCTTTTTTCTCTTCTCTTCCCTTCTTTCTCTTTTCTCTTCTTCTCTCTCTTTTCTTCTTTCTCTTTTTCTCTTCTCTTCTCCTTTCTTCCTCTTCTCTTTCTCTCTTTTCTCTTTTTTCTCTTCTCTTCTCTTTCTCTTCTTCTTTCTCTTTTCTCTTTCTCTTTCTCCTCCTCTCTTTTCTCTTCCTTTTCTCCTTTTCTTTCTTTCTCTTTCTCTTTTTCTTCTCTCTCTTTTCTCCTTCCTCTCTTTTTCCTTTCTCTTCTCTTCTTCTCTTTCTCTTCTTTCTCTCTTTCTTCTCTTTCCCTCTCTTTCTTTTCCTTTTCTCTTCTCTTCTCCTCTTCTTCTCTTTCTTCCTTCTCCTTTCCTCTTCCTTCTCTTTTTTTCTCCTTTCTTTCTCTTCTCTCCTCTTCTTCTCTTTTTCTTTCTTTCCCTCCCCTCTTTCTCTTCTTTTCCTCCCTTCTCTTTCTTCTTTTCCTCTCTTTCTCTTCTCTTTTCTCTTCTTTCTCCCCCTCCTTTCTCTTTCTTCCCTTCTCTTCCTCTCTTCTCTTTTCTCTTCTTTTTCTCTTCTCTTTTCTTTTCTCTTCCTTCTCTCCTTCCTTCCTTCTCTTCTCTTCCTTCCTTTCTTCTTTCCTTTCTCTTTTCTCTTTCTCTTCTCTTCTCTTCTTCTCTTCTCTTCCCTCTTCTTTTTCTTTTCTCTTCTCTTCTCTTCTTCTCTTTTCTTTCTTCTTTCTCTTCTCTTTCCTCCTTCTCCTCCCTTTCTCTTCTCTCTCTTTTCTCTTCTCTCTTCCTTCCTTTCTCTTCTCCTCTTCTCTTCCTCTTCTCTTTTTCTTTCTCCTCTTCCCTCTCTTCCTCTTTTCTCTCTTTCTTCTCTCTTCCTCTTTTTCTCTTCTTCTTCTCTTCTCTCTTTTCTCTTCTCTTCCCTTCTTCCTTCTTCTCTTTCTCTTTCCTTCCTTCTCTTCTTCCCCTTTCCTTCTCTTCTCCCCTTTTTCTTCTTTTCTCTCTTTACCTTCTTTCCCTCATTCCTCTTCTTCCTTCCTTCTTCCTTCTTTCTTTTCTTTCTTTCTTCTTCTTTCTACCTTCTTTCTTTCCCTTACCCTTCTCCTCTTTCTCTACCTTCTTTCTCTTTTTCTTTCTTCTCTTTTCTTCCTCTTCTTCCTTCCTTCTTTCTTTCTCTCTTTTCTCTCTCTTTTTCTCCTTCTTCTCCTTTCTCTTTTTCTTCTCTCTTTTCTTCTTTTCTCTTTCTTATTTACTGTTTCCCCTTTCTTCTTCTCTCTTTCCTCCTTTCTTTCTTCTTCTCTCTTCTTCTTCCTCCTTCTTCTCTTTTCTTTTTCTTTTCTTCCCTTCCTTCTGTCTCTCTTTTCTCTCTTTTTCTTCCTTCTTTCCTTTTTTTTCTTCTCTTTCTCTCCTTTTTTCTTCTTCTCCTTTTCTATTTTTCTTTTTTCCTTTCTCCTCTTCTTTTCTCTTCTTCCTTCTCTTTCTTCTTTTCCTCTTCTCCCTCTTCTTCTCTTTCCTTTCTCTTCTCTTTCTTCCTTTTCTCCTCTTCTTCTCCCTCTCTTTCTTTCCTTCTTTCTCTTTATCTCTCTTTCATTTCCTTCATCTTCTTCCTCCTCTTCTTTTTCCTTCTCTTTCTTGTTTCTCCTTCTTTCCTCTTCTTTTCTCTCTTTTCTCTCTTCTCTCCCTTTTCTTCTTTCTTCTTCTTTTCTTCTTCTTTTTTCTTTCCTCTTTTCTTTCCTTTTTCTCCCTTTCTCTCTTCTTTCTCTTCTCTCTTTCTTCCACTTTTTTCTTTTCCTTCCTTTCTCTTCTTCTTTCTTTTCTCCTTCTTTCTATCTCCTTTCTTTCCTCTCTCTTTCCTTTTCTTCCCTCTCTTCTCCTTTCTTCTCTTCCTTCCTCTTCTTTTCCCTTTCTTCCTCCTTCTTCTTCTTTTCTTCTCTCCCCTCTCTTTTCCTTTCCTTTTCTCTTGCTCTCCTTCTTTCTTTTTCTCGTTTTTTTCTTCCTCTCTCTTTCTTTTTCTTCTTCTTTCTTTCTCTTCCCTCTCCTCTTCTTCTTCTCTTTTTCCTTTCTCTCTTTCTATCCTCTTCTTTCCTTCTTCTCCTTTTTTCCCCTTTCTTTTCTTTCTCCTTCTTTCCTTCTCCCTTTTTCTTCCCTCCTCTTTCTTCTTTCCTTCTTTCTTTTTTCTTTCCTCTCTTTCTTCTTTCTCTTTCTTTCCTTCTTTTCCTTCCTTCTTGTTTTTCTCTTCTTTTTCTTCTCTCCTTCCCCTTTCCTTCTTTTTCCCTTTCCTCTTCTTTTCCCTTTCTTTTACTTTCTTCTCTCTTTTTCTTTCTTTCTTTCTCTTTCTTTTTTCTTTCCTTTCTTTTTCCTTCTTTCTTTTCTCTTTTCTCTCCTTTTTTCTTCTTCTCCTTCTTCCTCTTCTCTTTCTCTTTCTTCTTTCTTTTCCTTTCTTCCTCCTTCTCTTCTCTTCTTTCTCTTTACTTCTCCTTTTCTTTCCTTCTTTCTTTTCTCTTTTCTCTTCTTTCTTTCTTCTCTATTCCTTCTCTTCCTTCTTTCTTTTCTTTCTCTCTCTTTTTCTCTCCCTTCCTTTCTCTCTTCCTTCTTTCCCTTTCTCCTTTCTCCCTTCCTTCGCTCTTTCTTTCTTCTTCTCTTCTTCTCTTTTTCCTCCCTTCTTCTCTTTCCTTCCTCTTTTTCTTCTTCCCTTTTCTCTTTTCTTCTCTTTCTTCCTCTTTCTTCTTTCCTTCCCTTTCTCTCCCTTCTTCCTCTCTCTTTTCTCTTTCCTTCTCTTCTTTCCTTCTCTCTTTCCTTTTCTCTTTTTTCCTTCCTTCTTCCCTCTTTCCTTCCTTTTTCTTCTTTCTTTCTTCTTTCTTCTCTTCTCTTTCCTCTTCTTCTCTTTCTCTTTCTTCTCCTCTTTTCCTTCTCCTTCTCTTCTTTCTTCTCTTTTCTTCTTTTCTTCTTTTTCCTTTTTTCCTTTCTTCTCTTCTTTTTTCTTCCCCTTCTCTTTTCTTATTCTCCTCTTTTCCTTCTTTTCCTCTTCTCTTCCTTTCCTTTTCTCTCTTTCTTCCTTTCTCTTCCTTTCTCTCCTTCCTTTCCTCTCTTTCCTCTTCTTCTTTCTCTTTTTTCCTTCTTCCTCTCTCTTGTCTTTCTCTCTTTCTTTTTCTTTCTCTTCTTTCTTCCCTTCTCTTTCTCTTCCTTCTTTCTCTTCTTCTTCTTCCTTCTCTTTCTTCTTCTTTTCTTTTCCTCTTTTCTCTCCCTCTTTCTTTCTTTTCTTTCACCTCTTTCTTCTTCTCTTTCTCTCTCCTTTCTTCTCCTTCTTCTTCTTCCTCTTTCTCCTTTCTTCTCTCTCTTCTTTCTCCTCTTCCCTCTCTCTTTTCTTTCTTCTTCCCTCCTTTCTTTCTTCTCTTTCTTCTTCTTCCCTTTCCCTTCTTTCTTCTTTTCCTTCTTCCTCTTTCCTTCTCTTCTCTTTCTCTTTCTTCTCTTTCTTTTCTCTTTCCTCTTCTTCTTTCCTTTCTTCTTCTCTTCCTCTTTCTTCTCTCTTTCTCTTCTTCTCTTTCCTTCTCTCCTTCTCTTTCTCTTTTTCCCTCTTTCCTTCTTTCTTTTCTTTCTTTCTCTTTCCTTCTTCTTTCCTTCTCTCCTTTCTCCTTTCTTCTTTTCTTTCCTTTTCCTTTCTTCTTTCTTTCCTCTTTCTTCTTTCTCTTCTTTCTTCCTCTTCTTCTCTCCTTCTCTTTCCTTCTCTTTTTCCTCTTCTTCCTTCCTTCTTTTCTCTTTCCTCTTTCCTTTTCTTCTCTTTTCTCCTTTCTCTTCTTCTCTTTTCTTTTCCTTCCTCTTCTTCTTCCTTCTTCTTCTTTCTCTCTTTTCCTCTTCTTCTTCTTCTTTCCTTCTCTCTTTCCCTTCTTTTCCTTCTTTTCTTTTCCTTTCCCTTTCTTCTTCCTTTTTTCTCTTTTCTTCCTTTCTTCTTTCTCTTCCTTTTCTCTTTTCTTCTCCTTTCTTCTTTTTTTTCTTTTCTTCTTTTTCTCTTTCCTTTTCTCCTTTCTCTTTTCTTTCTTTTCCTTTTTTCCTTTCTTCTCTCTTCCTTCTCTTTTCTCTCTTCCTCTTTTCTTTCTTCTTCTCCTTTTTCTCCTTTTCTTTCTCTTTTCTTCTCTTCTTCTTTTCTTTTTCTCTTTCTCCTTCTTTCTTTTTCTCTTTCTTCTCCTTCCTTTCTTCCTTTCTCTTTCTTCTTCTCCTTCTTCTTCTTTCTTTCTTTTTCCTTTTCTTCTTTCTCTTCTTTCTTCTCTTTCTCTTCTTCTTCTCTTTCTTCTTTTTCTTTTCTTCTTCTTTCTCTTCCTTCTTTCTTTCTCTTTTCTTCTTTTTTCCTTTCTTTTTCTTTCTTTTTTCTTCCCTTTCTTTCTTCTTTCTTCTTTCTCTTCTTTCTTTTCTTTCTTTTTCTTCTCTTTCTTTTCTTCTTTCTCTTTCTTTCTTCTTTTCTCTTTCTTTCTTTCTTTTTCTTCTCCTTCTTTTTCTTTTCTCTTCTTCTTTCTTCTTCTTCTTCCTCTTTTTTCTTTCCTTTCTTCCTCTTTTCTTCTTTCTTCTTTCTCTTTTTTCTTTCCTCTTTCTTCTCTTTCCTTCTTTCTTTTCTTTCTTCCTCTTCTTTCTTTCTTTTCTCCTTCTTCTTTCTTTCTTCTTTCTTTTTCCTTTTCTTTCTTTCTTTTCTTCTCTTCTTTCTTTTCTTCTTTCTCTTTCTTCTCTTCTTTCCTTTTCTTTCTCTTCTTTCTTCCTTCTTTCTCTTCTCTTTTCTTCCTCTTCTTTTCCTTCTCCTTTTCTTCTTTCCTTCCTCTTTTCTTTCTCTTTTCTCTTTCTTCTTCTTCTTTCTTCTCCTCTCTTTCTTTTCTTCTCTTCCTTCTTTCTCTTTCCTTTCCTTTCTTCTTTTCCTTTCTTTTCCTCTTTCTTTCTTCCTTCTTCTTTTCTCTTCTTTCCTTTCTCTTTCTCCTTCCTTTCTTTTCTCTTCTTTCTTTTCCTCCTTCTTTTCTTTTCTTTCTTCCTCTTTCCTTCTCTTTTCCTTCTCTTCCTTTTTCTCTTTCCTTTCTTTTCTCTTCCTTTCTCTTTTCTCTTCTTTCCTCTTTCTTTCTTCCTTCTCTTTCTCTTTTCTTTCCTTCCTTTCTCCTCTTTCTTCCTTCTTCCTTCTTTCCTTCTCTTCTTTCCTTCCGCTTCCTTCTTTCTTTTCTTTTCTCTTCTTTCCTTTCTTCCTTTTCTTCTTTCCTCTTTCTTTCTCTTTCTTCTCTTCTTCTCTTCTTTCTCTCTTTCTTCTTCTTTCCTTCTTTCCTTTCTTTTCTTTCCTCTTTCTTCCTTCTTTTCCTTTCTTTCTTTCTTCCTTTCTTTCTTTTCTTTCTTCCTCTTTCTTTTCCTCTTCCTCTTTTCTCTTTCCTTCTTCTCTTTTTCTTCTTCTTTCTTTTCCTTCCTTTTCTTTTCTCTTTCTTTCTCTTTCTTTCCTTTTCTTTTCTTTCTTTTTCTTTCTCCTTTCTCTTCTTTCTTTCTCCTTTTCTCTTTCTCTTCTTCTTTCTTTCTCTCTTCTTCTCTTTTCCTTTCCTTTCTTTTTTCTTCCTTTCTCTTCTTCTTTTCTTTCTTCTTCCTTTTTCTTCTTTCTCTTCTTCCTTTCTTTCTTCCTTTCTTTCTTTCTTTCTTCTCCTTCTCTTTTTCCTTTCTCTTTTTCTTCTTCTTTTTCTTTCTTTCTTTTTTTCTTCTTTCTTTTCCTTTCTCTTCTTTTTCTTTCTTTCCTTTTCTTTCTTCTTTTTCTTTTTTCTCCTTTTCTTTCTTCTTTTCTCTTTTTCTTCTTTTCTTTCTCTTTTTCTTTCTTTTTTCTCTTTCTTTTCTTCTTTTCTTTCTCTTTTTTCTTTTTCTTTCTTCTTTTCTTTCTTTCTCCTTCTTTCTTTCTTCCTTTTCTTCTTTCTTTTCTCTTTCTTTCTTTCTCCTCTTTCTTCCTTTTCTTCTCTTCTTCTTTTCTTTCCTTTTCTCTTTCCTTCTTTTTCTTCTTCTTTTCTTTCTTTCTTTCTTTTTCTTTCTTTCTTTTCTCTTTCTTTCTTCTTTCTTCTTTTCTCCTCTCTTTCTTTTCTCCTTTTCTTTCTTCTCCTTTCCTTTCTTTCTTCCTTCTTCTTTCTTTTCTTTCCCTTCTCTTTTCCTCTCCCTTTCTTTCTTTTTCTTTTTCCCTTTCTTCCCTTTTCTTCTCTTTCTTCTTTTCTTCCCTTTTCCTCTTTCTTCCCTCTTTTTCCTTCTCTCCTTTCTTTCCCTTTCTTCTTTCTTCTTTCCCTTCTTTTTTCTCTTTTTTCTCTCTTTCCTTTTTCTCCTTTTCTTTCTTTTTCTCTTTTTTCTTTTCTTTCTTTTCTCTTTTCTTTTCTTTCTTTCTTATTTTTTTCCTCTTCTTCTCTTTACTCTCTCTTCCCCTTTCTTCCTTCTTTTTTCTTTCTCCTCTTTCTTCCTTTTCTCTTTCTTTCTTTTCTTTTCTCTTTTTCTTCCTTTTTCCTCCTTCTCTTTTCTTTTTCTCTTTCTTTCTCTCTTCTTTTTTCTCTTTCCTTTTCTTTTCCTTTTTTCTCTCTTTCTTTTCTCTTTCTTTCTTCTTTTCTTTCTTTCTTCTTTTTCCTTTTCTTTTTTTTCTTTTTCTTTTTTCTTTTTTTTCTCTTTTCTTTTTTCTTCTCCCTTTTTCTCTTCTTTTCTTTTTCTTTCTTTTTTTCTTCTCTTTCTTTCTTTCCCTTTCCCTTTTCTTTTCTCCCTTTCCTTTTCTTCTTCCTTATCTTCTTTTCTCTTCTTTCTTCTTTCTTTCTTCCCCTCCTTTTCTTCTTCCTTTCCTTTTTCTTTTTCCTTTCCCTCTTCTTTCTTTCTTTTTTCTCTTCTTTTCTCTTTCCTTCTTTTCTCTTCTCTTCTCTTTTCTCTTTTTCCTTTCTTTTCTTCTTCTTTCTTTCCTTTCTTCTTTTTTTCTTTCTTTCTTTCTCTTTTCCTCTTCTTTTTCTCTTTCTTTTCTTTCCTTTCTTCTTTTCTTCTCCTTTCCTTCTTTTCTCTTCTCCTTTTTTCTTTTTCTTTCTTCTTTTTTCTTTTCTTCTCTTTCTTTTTCTTTTTTTTCTTTTTTTCTCCTTTTCTTCTCTTTCCTCTTTCTTTTTTTCTTTCTTTCTTTTCTTTTCTTTTCTTTTTTCCTTTCTCCTCTTTCTCTTTTTTCTTTTCTTTTCTCCTTTCTCTTTTCTTTTTTTTTCTTTTTCTTTCCTTTTTTTGTCTTCTCCTCTTTCTTCTTCTTTTCTTTCTTTTCTTCCCTTTTTCTTTTTTCTCTTTCTTTTTTCCTTTTTTTCTTCCTCTTTCTTCTTTTTTTCCTCTTTCTCTTTTTTCTCTTCTTCTTTCTCTTCTCTTTTTTTCTTCTTTCTGTTTTTTCTTTTCTTCTCTTTTCTTTCCTTTTCTTCTTTTCTTTCTTTCTCTTCTTTCTTTCCTTCTTTTTTCTCTTTCTTCTTTTCTTTTCTTCTCTTCCTCTTCTCTTCCCTTCCCTTTTTCCCTCTTTCTTCTTTCTTCTTCCTCTCTTCTTTCTTCTTCCCTTTCTTCCTTCTTTTTTCTTATTTTTTTCTTTCCCTTCTTTTTCTTTTCCTTTCTTTCTTCTTCCTTCTTTTTTTCTTTCTTTTCCTTTTCTTTCTTCTCTTTCTTTCTTCTTCTTTTTTCTCTTTTCCCCTTCTTTTCCTCCTTCTCTTTCTCCTCTTCCATTCTTCTTCTTTCTTTCTCCCTTTTCTTCTTTCTCTTTCTTCTCCCCTTTCTCTTCTTCCTTCTCTTTTCCTTTTTCTCTTTTCTTTCCTCTTTTTTCTTCTTTCTTTTCTTTCTTTTTTTCTTTCTTTTTTCTCTTCCTTTTCCCTTCTTCTTTCTCCTTCTTTCCTCTCCTTCCTTTTCTTCTCTTCTTCCTTTCTTTCTTTTCTCTTTCTCTTTTTCTCCTTTCTCTTCTCTTTCTTCTTTCTTTTCTCTTCTCTTTCTTCTTTTCTTCTTTTTCTTTTTTTCTCTTCGTTCTCTTCTCCCTTCTCTCTTCTTCCTTTTCTTCTTTTTTCTCTTTTTCTTTTTCTTGTCTTCTCTCCTTTGTCCCTTCCTCTTTTCTCTTCTTTCCTTTCTTCTTTTCTCTCTTCCTTCTGTCTTTTCTTTTCTTCTCTTTCGCCTTTCCCATCTTCGTCTTTCTTTTCTTCTTTCTTCTCTTTTCCTCTTTTCTTTTCTTTTCTTTTTCTTTCTCTTTTTTCTTTCTTCTGTTTCTTCTCGTTTTTCTTTCGCTTCTTTTTTTTCTTTCTTTCTCTTCTTCGTTCTCCTTTCCGTTCTTCTTTTTTTCCTTTCGTTCTCCTTTCTTCTTCTTTCTTTCTTTTTCTTCTTTTCTTCGTCGCTTTTCTCTTTTCTTCCCTTTCTTTCCTTCCCTTTCTTTCTCCCTGTCTTCTTCTTTTCTTCCTCTTCTTCCTTCTTGTCTTTCTTTCTTCTTTCTCTTTCTTCTCTTTCCTTTTCTCTTGCTTCTTTTTCTTTCTTCTCTCTTTCTTCCTCTTTCTCTTTCTTCCTCCTTCTCTTTTTCTTTTCTTTCTCTTTCTTCTTTTCTTTCCTCTTCTTTCCCTTCTTTCTTCTTCTTTCCTTCTCTTCTCCTTTTTTCCTTTCTTCTTTCCTCTTCCTTTCTTCTTTCTTTTCTCTTCCTTTTCCTTTTTTTCTTTCTTTCTCCTTCTCTTTTCTTCTTCTTTTCTTCCCTTTTCTTCCTTTTCTTTTCCCTTTCTTCTGTCTTTCCTTTTCTTTCTTCTCTTTTTCTTTCTTCTCTGTTTTTTCCTTTCTTTCTTCATTGTCTCTTTTTTCTTTCCTCTTTTCTTTTCTCCTCTTTCTTTTCACTTCTTTTTCCTTTGTTCCTTCTCCCTTCTGTTCTTTCCTTTCTTCCCTCCCTTCTTCTTTTCCTTTTCTTCTTTCTCCCCCTTTTCCTTTTTTCTCTTTTCTTCCCTCCCTTTTTGTTCTTCTGCTTTTCTGCCTTTCTTCCTCTTCGTCTCCTTTTCCTTCTTCTTTCCTTCTTTCTTCTTCTTTTCTGCTGTTTCTCTTCCTTCCTCCTTCTTCTCCTTTTCTCTCCTCCTTTTTCTTCCTTCCTTCTCTCCTCCTTTTCTCTTCTCTTTTCCGTTTCCTTTCTTTCCTTTCTTTTTTCTCTTTTCTTCTGTCCCTTTCCTTTCTTTCCTTTTTTCTTTCTGTTTTCTCTTTCCTCTTCCCTTTCTTTCTTCTCTTCTTCTGTTTCTTCTTCCGTCGTTTTCTTCTTGTTTTTTCTTTTCCTTCTTTTCCTTCTCCTTTTCTTTCTTTCCTTTCTTCTATTCTCCTTCTCCGTTCCCTTTCTTCTTCATCTCCTTTCTTATTCTTCTCTTCTTTCTTTTCCTCTCTTCTTCTCTCTTTTCGTTCTCCACTTGTCCTTTTTTCTTTCCTTTTCTTTTCCCGTTCTCACCTTCTTTTTCCTCTTGTTTCTGCTTCTTCTCTTTCCTCTTTTTTTCCCTTCGTCTTTTTCTCTTCTCCTTCTGCCCCTTCTCCTCTTCTTCCTTCTGTTTCGTTCTTCTTTCTTCCTTCCCTTCTTTCTTCCTTTTCTCTTTCCTTTTGTCTTCCTCTTCTCCCTCTTTCTTTCCTTTATCCCTCTCCTCTCTTCCCCTTTTTCTTCGCTCTCTATCTCCCTGTCCTTTCTTTTCTCTTGCCTTTTGTTCCTTTTCCTTCCTCTTCTTTCTCTTTTCCTTCCCCTTCTTCTCCTCTTCCTCTGCTTCCTGTTTTGTCTCCTTTTCCTTTTTTTCTTCCCTCTCCTCTTCTTCTTTCTTTCCTCCCTTTTCTTTCTTCTCTTTTCCTTTCTTCCTTTCGTCTCCTCTTTTCTTTCTCCCTCTCTTCCTTCCTCGCCCCTCTTTTCTCTTCCTTCTTCCCTCCCTTTCTCCTTTTCCTTCTCTCCTTTCTCCTTCTCTCTTTCTTCTCTTTCTTTTCGCCTCTTCTCTTTCTCCTTCTTCTTGCTTTCTCCTTGTCTTTCTCCAATCTCTCTTTTTTCTTCTTCTGTCTTTCTCCTTCTTTCTTTCCCTCTTTCTTCTTTTCCCTTCGTTCTCCCTTCCTCTTTTTCTTTCTCTTTTCTTCTTCTTCTTTTCTCCTTCTTCCTTTCCTTTCTTCCTCTCTCTTCCTCTTTTCTTCTTCTTCCCTCTCCTTCTCTTTCTTCCTTTCCTCTTCTTTCTTCCTTTCTCCCTTTTTCTCTTTTTCCCTCTCCTTCCTTTCTTTTCCTTTTTCTTCTTTTTTCTCTTCTTCTCTTTCTGTTTTTCTTCCTTCTTCTCCTTTTCTTCCTCTCTCTTTTCTCTTCTTTTCTTCCTTCTCTTTTCTCTCTTTTTTCTTCTCCTCTTTTCTCTTTCTTCTCCATTCTTCTCTTCTCTTTCTTTTCCCTTCTCCCTCTTTCTTCTTTTTCCTCTTTCTATCTTCTCTTCCTCTTCTTTCTTCTTCTCTTCTTTTTCCTTCTTCTCTCTTTCCTTCTCTTCTCTTCTTCTCTCTTCTTCCTTCTTTCCTCTTCCTTTTTCACTTTCTTTCCTTTCTTCTTCTCTCTCTTTCCTCTTCTCTCTCTTCCTTTCCTCTTCTTCCCTTCTCCTTTCTTCTTCTTCTCTCTTCTCTCTCTTCTTCTTTCTTCTTTTCTTCCTCTTCTTTCTTGTCTTTCTCTTTCTCCCTTTCCTTCTTCCTTTCTGTCTTCTTCCTTTCTTTCTTTCTCTCTTCTTCCTCCGTCTTTCTTTCTTCT